>NW_004797852.1:152702-153897 GCF_000002075.1 Aplysia californica | reverse complement strand
TACTACTACTACTACTACTACTACTACTACTACTACTACTACTACTACTACTAGATTGCATTTATATAACGCTCTATCCCAAACTATCTAATTATATCTGATATAGAAATATATTGCGAGGGGAGGGAAGAGAGATTAAGAACATTAAATAAAGCTTGTTCTTTGAGTTTTTAACTTTGTGCGTGTACATTTACATGTATACCATTCTAAGAAAAGGATGACCAAATTCATCAACGACAATGAAGAAGAAGAAAAATTAAATACAACAGGTATAATGGGAGCAGAGTAGGGCTGTAATGTTAGTAAGTGCGGAGATACTAGGCCTAAGTGGGGATGTGTGTGTGTTTTAGGCACGTGAAAGGGGAGTGGGGAGGATGGGGGGATAGGCGCTCCCAGATGAGGGAAAAGGGCGGGGGCAGGTGTACGCGAAGCTTAAAAAGCAGGACCATGACTCGCTGTTCCCCAGATATTGTTGCACCACACATTGTGCAACCACTGAGTGAGTGAGCGACTTTCTAATCGTTTGCAGGATCAGTTGCGTTAACGATTGTTTTTGTCCAATATAACATAATACTCATCTGATAGTGACGCGGGCAGCTGCTGCTCTCCTCGACTTGAACGCGTGGAATTCTTTCTCCTAGACTTCCAGACAAGATTTTAATTACTGGTGAGCTTTACCGAATTTTAAACCCCAAATTATATTCATTATTATAAGCCTAACTACGAATGAAAGGGGTCACTATTTCCCCAAGACCCGCCAGAAAAGCTGTTAATTATAGCTGAATTATCCAGATTTCTGAACCCCAATACTTAACAGAAGACTAAGGTACTTACAACGATAAAAAAAAGTATAGCAAGATTTTAGATAAAATTTTGTTTTATATTTACTCTGTATGTGGCCGCAATTCAGAAGGTTTTTTTCTGTTTCGCTAAAAGAGAGAGTTAATAAAGACCAATGTATTTTGTTTTATTAATTAACGTTGTAAATTAATCGACACGTTGGTTGAACCGTCTAATTATACATTCATTTATAATATTATGCTAAATATAACAAGAACGACCTATTGACCAGTTGATAGTTCATCATTTAGAGTTTTATAACTAAATCATGCTGACGTCTGCGTTAATTTCCCAACTAGAAACTTGGTTAACCTTAGTTGTATAGATATAATATGTACACACACACACACACACA
>NW_004797852.1:140266-150277 GCF_000002075.1 Aplysia californica | reverse complement strand
TGTGTGTGTGTGTGTGGAAAACCAAACCTTTTCAAACAGCAATATGAATTACAAGAGACAAAGTTGAAATGATATCAAATCAAGGCATTCCAGTGTTTTGAGTTTATTAGAGCTGGATATTTGACTTTTATTTTGTTTTGTTTTATGAAACAAACGTGTTTATGTTTGGAGTAACGTAAATAAATTTATTTTATTTTAGTCCACATTGTTTTGTTTCATTTTGTTATATTTCTTTTCATTTCTGTTTGTTTATTTCTTTTTTTTTTCTTTGATTTATTTCATTTTATTTTATTTCATTTTATTTTATTTCATTTTATTTTATTTTGCTTTATTTTATTTTATTTTAGTCTACTTTAGTTTATTAATTGAATATCTCAGTCTATCTGTCGGGATACTATATTCTACCCAGTATACGTTGGCCCTGTCTGACATTATCCAAGCAACGAGCTACCCCCCCCCCCCTCAAACCCCTGTAATTATATCAATTATTGTTTGGAGGGAGCATTAACAAATTTATGTCAGGATCAAACATAAGTAATACATTTTAGTTTTTGAGTTCCCTGACATTTTGTTGAGAATCCTATACGGAACAAGATATAAATCATATCACTGTCTATGACGATCGCAATAAATTAAATAACTAATTAAAACTATACTTTGTAATACGAGCCAGGACTGAAAAGACGAATGGAAAAGAATGTAGACGCGAAAGAAATAATACGCTTAACAAGACAACACTACAATACGTCAAAGATACCTTGGCCGAAATCTGAACGATCAGGTTTTTAGTTTAGAAGCTTCCGAAAATAATATTTCGAAATTTGGAAGGATATCTGTGCTAACTGTATTCGAAACTTCTTGTTGTAAGAGGAGCATTAGTCCTTGAAAGTGGTTTGCCGTCTTTATTCATAATTATTTAAGAGTATTGAGCAATTCTCGGTCAGAAATAGTAAAAGAACAATATCATTAGCTTCTAACATTGTGATGAGATGATTAAAACGCTTGGTCTTCTCATTGGACCCGGGAAAATGCAATTAAACTTGACAGATTGTTTACCTGATTTTCTTACTGGCTGTTTTTGATGACTCAATCTGGGTGCATTAATATGTTCATATTCTTTACAGAAGCCTTAATTTTACCTCTACTGTAGATTTTTATTTATTTAATCATTTACTTATTTATTTTATACTATTTTTTGCTTTCTTTATATTTATTTTAATTGGGGAGGGGGGGGGGATTACCACCGACATGAAAGCCATTATGGAAAAGAGCTTCTTTAGGACTCTGGAACAATCTTGACTCAAAGAAGAAGTCGATGAGTCAACCGAACTATCGTTGAAGTGTAGGCCTATTAAGCTGTGAAAAACATGAGGGGTGATGTCGTATTTGTTTACGGTGTTACTGTTTTGCTATTGTTGTTGCTGCTCTTCTTCTTCTTCTTCTTCTTCTTCTTCTTCTTCTTCTTCTTCTTCTTCTTCTTCTTCTTCTTCTTGTTGTTGTTGTTGTTGTTGTTGTTGTTGTTCTTCTTCTTCTTCTTCTTCTTCTTCTTCTTCTTCTTCTTCTTCTTCTTCTTCTTCTTCTTCTTCTTCTTCTTCTTCTTCTTCTTCTTCTTCTTCTTCTTCTTCTTCTTCTTCTTCTTCTTCTTCTTCTTCTTCTTCTTCTTCTTCTTCTTCTTCTTCGTTTCATATTGTCATCATAACCATCATCATCATCATCATCATCATCATCATCATCATCATCATCATCATCATCATTATCGTCATCGTCATCGTCATCATCATCATCATCATCATCATCATCATCATCATCATCATCATCATCATCATCATCATCATCATCATCATCATCATCATCATCATCATCATTGTATAAGGAAGGTATTAAAACTGTTAAGACCTTGTTATGTTTCCAAAAAATCATCATCATCATCATCATCATCATCATCATCATCATCATCATCATCATCATCATCATCATCATCATCATCATCATCATTGTTGTAGACATCCAGCTCGAACATTTGAAAAAGACAAACAATTGGTGGAGACTGTTGGATTTCAAAATTTATAAATTCAACATTTTGCAGCTGAGAACTGCGTCAGGATCATCATCACCATCAAATAATAATGTTATTATTATAATAACTATTATTATTTATGTGCTTGATTATGTATTCTTTTTCTATATTGCTATGGTGTTTTACATAACGTTTCATTCCTATTTTATTATCAAAATTATGTTGATGAGGGCATTAAAAACTGCTACACTTTTTTAATTTGAGAGAGTCAACAATCACTGAGGGTACTGACGTAACATAAGTCTTTCTTGCCAGTCAATGGACCGCCATATGTCGTGCCAACTCTCGTTCGGTTTTGTTTTTAGTTTTAGAGATAGTTCATACAAGTTTTGAAAGTTAGAGGTATTGCAAAAGAGTAATAAACAAGGAAAAATGATGGCTTTTTCAAAGGAGTAAACCACACCAGATCGCCTGCCAACCACCCACACGTCCAATGAATATTCTAGCTCATTTATTGATTTACCAATGCTCACGAAATTTTGCACGGCACCTGTGCAGGCCAACCGACCAGACAAAAATAATTGTTTTTAAAAATTCTCTAATAAAAAAAGTTTGTTTATTTGAGCCCTATTTTATACCCCACTCTTCCTGTCCTTATACTCGTATAATATCGCTTAAATGAAATTTTAAGGATTAACGGTAACTCGTCCAACAAATTGCTTAATTTGAGAAAGCGAACCCACCCTGTTCTCATATTACATATTTCACTGCAAGTTTATTCTTCCCACGACTGTCTAGTCCACACGTAACGTACTTATCCGTTGGTTGGGCCATGCCTTTTAGGCATACGTTCCAGTGAGGTGTTGAGGAAAAAAGGTCAATATTTTAATGCTGCCCTATGGTTTACATAACAGACTTTCAAATACGATACTGTACTGAAAATAACATTGCTCCTCAGACGCCAACTTTGTGCAAATAAGCACCCTACGCCCTACAACGTTGCTTCTGAAAACACGCAGACTGATTTCTAGCTAAACACTCATACACCCACACTACAGTACTCTTACGAACGCACACACCCACGAACACACACATACACACACACACACACACACACACACACACACACACACACACACACACACACACACACACACACACACAAACACGTGATATCGCTTGTCAACCTCCCCCCCCCCCCCCCCACTTTTCCCCCGCCTCTTGAACATGAACGGAACAGCGTTCTAGAGATGGATCTGCTTTTGTACATACTTTTAATATAATATCACTTAAGGAAAAAAAACGATGGGATGGCCAACGGAAAATATACCAATTCAAGGCCAAAGTATCGCCAGTGGTTTACGCCCGCGTTAACACAAGTTTGAATAAACTATAAAAATTATTTTCCTTTAAACATTTTTTAAAACAATTTTGTTTGTCTTTGTTTTGCTTTGGGTTTTGTTTTTTGTTGGGGGGGGGGCGTTGGAGTGCTTCGATCTTGCAACTGTTTAACACAGATTCCAGCATGTCAATGTTGGGATTGCAGAGAAGAAATTCATGTTGTCTCAGTCTCATCAAAGATGAGATGTTCCACACGATTTTTCCTCGTAAGTGCTGTCAGTGTTCTAGATCTAGTTGTTAGGCCACTGGACTCGTTATCATAAGACTGCTGGACTGCTGGTTTGGGGTTTAATGCTCAGCTTAATCCGACTTTATATTGTTGAGAAGGGCTCTTTACATGAAGCATCTTAAATACGTTTACAGTGTCGCAAAGGGCGTCAGTCCCTCTGAGACTGCATTCATTATTCCTCTTGTATCAACAAAACATCCAAAATAGAAAGAGCTGCATAGTTGGTCTACTATAGAAAACTACCCCTCCCTTCGACGCATAACGGCGACAGAGGAAAAAAAGTTGTGTTTTTTGGTGTTCTTTTTTTTAAGTGAAGCATAAAAAAAACTGGCGATGATTGAAATGTAATGGTGCGGCTTTTTGCCACAGCAAGGTGTACAAGAAGTGAGTTCAAGTCCCTCATAAGGAAACTGTGGTACAGGGTATCGCTGTCTTTCTGCTTACTTTTACTTACTGATACTTTTTCCTTCCTTTGGTATGCTTAATATTCCGAGGGGAGGTGAGGTTTCGGTCCTGTGCTAGGTGTGTAGCGTCTGTGAAAGACATTATGTTATGTTGTTCCAGGACCTTTTTAACCCTAATCAGCCAGGTCTTACTTGGTCTTCCTCTTGATTTGAAGCCGGATTCTCGGATGTTGTAAGCTCTAGCCGCTATTTGTTTCTAGGGCATTCTGGTTAGAAGCTAGGTGAATTTTATTACTAGTGGTATTCCAGTTTGTTGACGTATGATTTTGTTTCTTATACTGTCTCTTCTGGTGACGTTGATGGTTTTGCAGAGACACCTCATTTCGCATGCATAATTTGTCTTCCTTGTGCCTTGTTTAGAGACCATATTTGGCACTGGTATGCTCATGTTGGTATGAAGATGCTATTGATAAGCTGGGATTTCACTTCGTTTGGGATGTTCTTGTGACTGAGTAGGGGTGCTAGCTGGTAGGTCACTGCATTTGCCTTCATAGTTCTTGTTTCTATTTATTTGTCCATACGCCCATCTTGTGTGATGATGCTTCCCAAATATTAAAATTGTTCTACTTTTTGGAGCTGTTTTTCGCCAATAAGGATGTTGAGTTTTCCTGGGTTTCTGCTGACCTTCATAACTTCTGTTTTTGAGGTAGAGATTTTCATGTTTAGGTGTTTACATTCCTCATTTAGTTTTGCGGTGTGTTTTTGTAATTCCTCTAAATCGGTATTTCATATACACTTGTTCAGTTCAGTGCTGTTGTCAGTTGCTGCTTTCGTGATCTTATCCATGTAAGTGATGAAGAGAAGCGGAGAGAGAACACACCATTGTCTCTCCTCAGACCTGATGGTCTTTCTGCTGGGTGCGATATCCCACTCCGCCAGGAGTGACTAATGAATCTGAAGCAGACTGTTTGATAAATGATGTAATTTTTGTCGATAAGGGCGTAAAAACTAAGAAAATATTGTTCTTATTTATAGTTATCTATTTCTGATTCGTTATTTTCCTTCCTTTTTTAATTATTTCCTTTTCATGTGTGTACAGAAAAAAGGGGAAAAGGGGGGGGGGGGACATCGACACATCTACAAATTAGAGGAATTCCTCGGAGTCCTGAACTTAATTCGAGAATAAAGTAAAGGGTTTGTCAAAGTTCTACGGTTTGTATTCTGGGAATAGATCAACTATCGAAAAAAAGGCTTTACATCATTCCTCGTCCTCCTCTCCCTCCTCTCCCTCTTCCTCCTCCTGACCATCATCACCATCGTCCTCCTCATCATCAACATCATCCTTTTCATCAGCATCAACAGAACAACTACAGCAACAACAGTCCTGATTTTTTTTTACTACCAAACATTAAAGAAGACACGTTACATAGGTCCACAAAATCTAAAAATAAAGCAGAGGATTCACCTTTCCTGTGTCTGATAACAAATTCTCATTCGACAGAGACATTCCCTTCGTTTCTCTATTACCCAAAAGTACATGGCCAGTGGGTACGATCATGCGATAACCCAGTATGAAGTTATTGCTCTGTAGCGCACACTTTAAAAAAGCCGACACCGAATTATAAATCGCAGTACTAATGTCCATTTCCCGGATCTTGTCTTTTTGACACGATAGCCTCCAAGGGGTGACGGAGAACGAAAACAATATAATTGAAACCTCTTCGTGGAGTTCCCCCCTGGATCTGAATGGTCAATAATATCACTTTCAGTCCAAGATTGTATCGAACCCCCGCTACGGATTTGGGCACGTACCTAACGTGAAATCCGGTTTCTGACGCAGGTGGTGTGGTGGCTATCGACAGCCATTACATTCCATCGCATCACGAATCCGTGTCTGTTAATCACTCTTGTTGTGCATGATTTCTTTTGCTTTCAACTGCGTCCTGCTTGCGAAGATCCCTTTTTGGCAACTTCTTTCCTGGTTCAAATTAAATAGGCACTGCTCTAGATAGACGATCTGCATGGCGACTTGGGCAAGGTTGAGACAAAGAAGTTTTTATTGTGTGGGCGTGTGTTTTTTTATGGCGGAGGGAGTACCTTGCGGGGTTTCTTTCTTTTTTGTGGTTTTCTTTTTGTTGTTTGTTTGCTTTGCTAAATTTTACTCTGGGGTCATATCAGTTGAAGCCAGAACAAACGAACGGGCGGTATTCAGAAAGAGTTGGCAAATACATGATCTCAGAATTATTTGAATTGGAGGGGGGAGGGAGGGGCATGTAACATCTGTTTTAACACAAAGCTAGAAAGAAAGAAAGAAAAAAAAGAAGAAAAAAGAAAGAAAGGAAGAAAGAAAAAAAAGAAAGGAAGAAAGAAAGAAAGAAAGAAAGACAGACAGACAGACAGACAGAAAAAGAAAGGAAAAAAAAAAGAAAGAAAGAAAGATAGAGAAAAAGAATTTCACTTTTTATTGATCCTCATGGAGGAAAATTAGTTAGTGTTATTGTGATTTGCTCATGGACACACTCCGGTAACCACCCACTTAACTGCCGGGAGCAGGTTATTAGTTGCTAGTTCAAGTCCACGAAATCAGTTTGTGACTCAAACTGAGTGTTCTGAACTTAGGTGTTTTTTAGGCCATAATATTACGGCAAGGTCCTTTCGGAGATAGACGTTAATTTCGCAGGTCCTGCCTATGAAATAATTGTACAGTCTTGAAAGGTTTGTTGAAACCTAGGCAATGACTAATGACAGTATTCGCACAAAGTATGCATTAAATGTCCCTAAACACGTATCATTGACCAAGGAAAAACTTACCTTCTAATTGTTCTTCGTGATTAGGAACTAAAACAAAGCCTTATCAATGATGATGTAGCATTATTTACCTTTGGGATCTCTGAGTCTTATGACAAGTTTTACCATCAAAGTGTTCAGGTAAAAAGCACTAAATCGCTCAGAGAACTAGTCAGGGACTTACGGCTCTTTCAGAACGAGGATATCTACTATAGAGGAGTGACTTGAAACAAGCTACCTTGATATAATATGAGGTGAGTGGTTCAAAAACTTTCCATCAGTCAAAGCCTAAATTTAAATCCGAAATTATTCGAACCCAAAACGACTGCACAGTACTCAAATATCATGAATATGAAATGTGCTATTTTTCTCTCAAGGATCATTCTAATAACTACGAAATAGAGGGGAGGGACTAGGAGTCTGTGCTGTTGAAACATTAAAATTTAGTCATTCTGTAAATTTTTTCAGCAGGCAACTGTTTGTGTATCTTTAAAGTTGTGGGGGGGGGGGTTCCTACGCTAAACACCTGTTACATTTTATTTAAAAAATTATCTCTACATGAATTATATCAATCTGCCCATCGGCTGATTATAACACAGGAACTGCGCTAGTGAAAATACATACATCACGTAGTAAAATACTTACTTACTCTCTCCCTATACCGTGAGGTACATAAGGCGGAAAGCAGTCGACGCCACGCTTGTCTGTCCCAAGCCACTTTCTCCAATTTTGGCACATCTAGACCATGGGTGATTGCCTCATCTTTTATTGTACCTCTATAGTTTCCAGTTCGTCTACCTTGCTTCCTCTTTCCATTTGGTTTCCAGTGCCATGTCTGCTAGGGCAATCTCGTCTTTGGCATTCTCAGAACATGTCCCAGATATCTCCATCTTCTCTTTTTAATTGTTGTGTTAATATCTGTAATTCCAGCTCTTTCCTAAACTTCATTATTTGTAATAAATTCACTCCATTTTATTTGTAAGATTCTTTGTAGACATTTTGTTGGGAAGCTTTTTTTTATTTCCGTTGAATTGTTTTGTTTGTTTTCCATATCTCTGAACCATACGCCAATACAGTGCAAACATTGCAATTATATGTTTTTAATATCGTCTTCAATGAAATGATCTTTGACTTCCTTAAATTTCACAAAAGCGATCCATGCATTTTTTTAAACCTTTGGTGGATGTCGTCAAGGCAGTCTGCAGTTTTGGATATAATGCTGCCAAAGTACTTGAATTTACTAATTTCTGCATGGGTTCTCCATAAAAGAGTGATGGGTGTAGTTTCTGATGACAGTTGCAGTACTTCTGTTTTGGATACATTTATCATAAAGCCAACTTTTTTTGCAACTTTTGCTAGTTCGTCTCTTTTTTTATTTCAGTTCATACTATTGTGTTTAATAGGCAGATGATATCCTAAATATGTGCCATTTGTCCATCCAATGCCTAGTTCAATGTATTTACTCTGTCTCATTACAAAACCGACCACAATTCCCAAAAGTACAGGTGATAATATAGAGCCTTGTCTAACACCAGTGTTTACTTCAAAAGGTATAGATAGTTCTCCTTCAACTAGGACACAGCAGCTTGCATTGGCATGTAATGATCTTATATAGTTTATTATTTTTGTTTGGATGACATAACTTGCAAGAATTAACCACAGGACTTCTCAGCTTATGCTGTCAAAGGATTTTTTTTTAAGTCCACAAAGTTCAAGATAATTGGGACATTCCATTTTTTGCTTTGTTCTACGATATTTCTCCCAAAAAAAAGTCGATTTGTACATGATCTCCCTGGTCGAAAACCCGCCTGTTCCTCTCTTAGTAGTCTTAGTCTCTCATTTATTGTTGTTCTGATACGAGACAAGACAGTAGCGCAAAATAAGGCACTGATAAAAGCGTTATTCCTCTCCATTTTCTATAGTCTTTTAAGTCCTCTTTTTTGAGTAGTTTTATTATATTTTTCTTTCCCCATTCCAAGGGCTTGTTTTATTTTCCAAGAATTTCATTAAATAATGAAAATAATATCTCACAACCTTCTCTTTCAATCGTTTGAAGCATCTCAGCGGTAATCCTATCTTCTCCTGGACTTTTGTTATTTTTCATTTTCATGAATGTTGATAAAATTTCCGGCATGGTTATTTTGTCCGTATTTATGTTCAATTCATCCTTTGGTTGTACTTTGTCAAAGTTGAATTCATTTTGTGGGGGTGGTCTATTTAGAATCTCTTAAAAGTGTTCCGCCCATCGACCTTTTTCGTCTTCTAAAGTTGTTGCCATGGTGCTATCTTTCTTTTCTACTGGTCCCTCTGGTGATTTTCCAGTCTCCAGCTAGTCTTTTTGTAATTTGGTATACTTCTCGCTTGTCGTTTCTGTTTGCTGCTTATGAGCTTTAGCAGCTTGTTTTTCTATGTATTCTTGTTTGTTTTTTCACACCTTTCTTTCGACTTTTTGTTTTTTTCTCTGTATTTTTCCTGTGCCTCCAATTTACCCTTTTCATCGACTTGTTGTATCTGTAGTTTTGCTTCTTTTCTTTTTCTATCACTTCCCATGTTTCTTCTGGAATCCTCTCTTCAGATGATTTTGATCCATATCCAAGGATTTCTTCTTGGGTGGTGATGTATGCTTCTTTTATAGCTCTCCACAGATCTTCACATGCATCATCACTATCTTCATAAACTGATCGTATACCTTTATATTTGTTGTAGAAAATAACGACTTCTTAATCTTATTGGAGGCTAATAATAACGAAAGTTCAATCTTTGGCTCTCCTTGATCTTTTGACTCTATAGATCAGACCATTTTTATTGAACGCTTGTTCAACATGTTTGGCTTGTCAGACAGAGTTCTCGGCTGGTTCAGACCCTATCCGGTTGTCCGTTCACAACACGTGACTGTATGCGAATCTCGTTGATCAACTTATAAACCAGGTTTTGGAGTGCCCGGAGGCTTAGTGTTGGGTCGACTTTGTATACACTAACTTCTTTCTGCGCCTTTTTTTTTCCTTACTTATTCCTTTTATGTAAAGCGCCAAGAGCTATGGGTAAAAATGGAGTAGCTGCTACAAAAGTTGTCAACGTTAGGATGATGATGATGATGATGATGATGATGATGATGATGATGATGATGATGATGATGATGATGATGATGATGATGATGATGATGATGGTGATGA
>NW_004797852.1:136636-138049 GCF_000002075.1 Aplysia californica | reverse complement strand
TCTCTCTCTCTCTCTCTCTCTCTCTCTCTCTCTTCAAAATATGTCACACTAGCTGACCCCCTTTCGATAAAAGGAATGATCGGTGCATTAACATCAACTGAAAGTCATTGGCTACTATATTTTTTACACTCTTCTGCAATGGAGCAATAAATCTTGAGAGATCTAAAAAATAAAGAAGGTCTAGATCTATACTCTGAAAACAAAATTCGCCTCGCGAAATATAACTTCCAGAACTTCTGTTGGGAAGGACAGCTACGCAGATTTGTTTCGTTTCTCAGAGGAATAATCACAAAAGTCAACTTTTTGTCAACTATATTAATGTGTTCTCTTATGTCATTCAACAAAAGTTTCTGGGTTTTTAAAAATCTCTTTCTAGATTACGATATTTTTAAATCGTTCAAAATTCTTGAGTTGTCAGGCCGAAGGAAAACAATCCTAAATGTGCACTTTATCCACCTGCAGAATTGAAAGCCCTTTTTTCTTCATTTTCCTTTTGTTTTTTATGTTGAGCTCTACAAAATTAAATTTTTGCTCTGGATTTTATACTTTCTTAAGGCATCTTTGTGCTTTTCAACACAGTGCCTGGATTGTAATTTTTATCTTTGAGTAACAAGACGGAATTGAGAGTAACAGGAAGAATAGAAGATAGCAGGGAGGAGTGACACGTATCAAACAGCTAAACTGACCATAGTTCCAGTTGAAAGCAAAATGTGGAGATAAAGGGTTATTTAACAAATATAAGACAAGGACGGCACCACTATCTTTTTTTTTTTTGCCTCCGTATTGCTGTCCAATACTCTGTGCAGCTGTGAAATATTTAATCCCTAGGGCCATGACTTTAATCCCTAAGCATGTTTTAAAAACAAAATATACTTGTTGCGGATTTTGCCATTTTTTACCTACTGAGCAAGATTTACAAAAGAGCTGTAATTTTTCTATGACTTGGGCAGTTTTGAAAACCAAATTTTAAGGTCAAGGAACATTTTATCCTGTTCATGAACACAGTCAATGGCAATTCTAAGCAATATTTCATATTGGTGTCCAAGGAATTAGGTCTTGAATCACAAATTTTAAAAATGTGACTTTTTTTAATGACTCATATACGTGTAGTTATATATATATACAGTCGACTACGGGTGGATTGATGTCGTCGGGGAAGTGAAAAAAGATCAACTCAACCAAAGTTCAACTGAACCATTGGGATCAGTAAAGAAGAATAGGTGCCGGGACCCGAGAAAGATCAACTTAACCGAAGATCAACTTAAGCGAGCTCAACACAAACGCACATGCATACTCAAAGACATATTAGCCCTTTTTCATTCAACCACTCTCTCTGTATGTAGTTATGAGTGTGTGTGTGTGTGTGTGTGTGTGTGTGTGTGTGTGTGTGTGTGTGTGTGTGTGTGTGTGTGA
>NW_004797852.1:132389-134249 GCF_000002075.1 Aplysia californica | reverse complement strand
ATGTCTGTGTGTGTGTGTGTGTGTGTGTGTGTGTGTGCGCTTGCTTTTTCTTGGGGGAATGTTGATTGTTTTTTTTAAATATTTACTTTGTTATGTGTGTTTTATTATTTTTAATTTCTTAAAATCTAAAGTTTTTTTGGAAGTGTGAGTGGGAGGGGGGGGAGTGTGGTTGGGCACATGCACCCCGAACTACTTGGAGCCGTGAGAGCACTGGCCTGTCACCAGTTGGCTGCGCGTGTCGTTCAGACTGGTGTTTTCTCCCAAAGTCTCTGTTGTTTACTGCAGCAGCAAAGTATAACAATGCATGAAAAAAAGTAAAGAATAGAAAATTAGAAAACTAAAGTAACTGAGAATGCATTTCGAAAAGACAAAATATCGCCTTCATGTTTTAAAGAATTAACTGAAATAAAAGCGACAAAAAACCAAAAAAACAACAACAATCACATCGTTATATTCTTTTTTCATGGTCAGCAATTTTTGTTAAGTTATTCCTCATCCTGATAGTATTCACTTATGTAAATCTCGTATTCATTATGTAGATATCTTGGCGTGCCAGCATTTTTTGTTTCGGTGCTCCAAAGTTGTAGGATATTTTTACGTGCTGCTCATGCGAGTCTGGGCGTGGGAAGAAGAGTTCATTTTACTTGCAGAGACTGTGTGTGTGTGTGTGTGTGGGGGGGGGGGGGGGGGGTGATTTGAGTTTGGCGACTCTGTTCGATATCACTTTTACTTATCTCAGCCTTTTCTCCCACTACTTTAAATTTTGGGGGTTTTTTCTGTGACTTTCTTTCTCAATTTCTCTCTCTTGTTCTTCCTCTTTTATAACCGTCTTGCTGCTTCTCCCTCCCACCTGGACACTATATAACCTGACGACGTTTGAGAGCCTCGCGCCGCCCTACGACAACGGCGCGACTTGTAAAGAAGCGCTCAGCGATAAGCGCGAGATACCATCGCTGCCGAGGAAAAGTCGTGCTTGTCGGACTTGAAAGTTGAGAGAGTGAAAAAAACAAACAACTGTTGTTATTTTTATTATTCTTGTTATCATTATTATCATTGTTGGAGAAAGTGTCACGTTCTACACACCTGCACGGTGAGAGAGGAGATAAAGTTTCTTCCAGGTAAAAACATCACAAGAAACAACCAAAAGCTCAATGATTTGCTTTATGGTTGCACTTAACATAATTATCATTTTACCTTACTGATTGTAATTGCCTTGCGCTCAAAGAATCGTCTGGTTTTTCAGTTTTAAAATTCAATTATCTATATTATATTCATCTGTCATTCATCTGTTCATTCATTTATTTATTTATTCATATCTATTTGTTTACTGAATAGGTGTATTGATCTATTCATTTGTTAGCTATTTATTTGTTCTTTTGATCATTTTTATTATATTTATTATTATTCACCTGTTCAGTCAGATAACTTTGTCTTGACATAGTCGCCCGTGTATTTTCCTACTTCACTGTGTATTCTGTTTCAACTCCTGTCTCCAGGGGGTTTGGGAGGGGATACTGTTTTTCGTGTGTTTGTTTTCCCTCATTTCTAAAGCTCCGCCCACATATTAAAGTTATTTATCGCCGGAGAGACAATATCAGGAGGAAAACAGCTTATAAGGACACATGGAATTATGTTCTTTCAGAGCTGTGGTTGTATACTTCTTTATCAATAACGTACGCGCGTGAGTAAGGACTTGGAATTTGTCGGTTTGGGATTCTCGCTGACTGAATGGACTTGTCGACGTATCTTATCGTAATTTCTCCACGTGTTTCTGAGGGTTTTTGAAATTTAGATTAACGTTATTTTATCCATTTGTTTTTCTTGTTCATGTTGTTAATCTTTTTTTTTTCTTTTTTTTTT
>NW_004797852.1:124345-130356 GCF_000002075.1 Aplysia californica | reverse complement strand
GAATGTCTGTTTATTATATATTCCACCCTATACACTCACATGCATACACACACATACACACACGCACGCACACACATACATACACACACACATACACACACACATACACACACGTTCACACACACATACACATGGGTGTATTATATATATATATATATTACACTCACTTTTCACGCTTCACACAAGGCGGTCTTTTCCAGAAGTAGGTTTTGTTGTTCTCTGATAATCAACAACTTTTATCTTACAGACATGACATTTTGTATATACCTGTACATGTTTCATTTTTGTTAGGTTTTTTTTCGTTAAACATAACAACTATTGATGACCATGCATTTTTTCATCCAATGTAGATAGTGGTCAAACGCAGTGGCCATGTCCACTTCCTTCACAGTTCTAAGCGCACCATTCATTTTGAACAATATTTCTTCCTCGTCTTCAAATCGCTGCTCCCTTAGTCCGTTTTGATTTGGGGGAAGAAATGAAAAATTACATGGAATAGCGGGACACATATTTTTAGAAGAATCACAACAGGTGATAAAACATGGGTGAATTTGTGAGACATAGAACGGAAAAGACAGACAATCTGCGAAACGGAGAACCCCAGGATCATCACGATCCCAGAACGCTCGACGTCATCAAGGTTCTTTGAAAATGATGACCATCATTTTTTTCGATCTGAAAGATGTGGTTTTGAACTGATCGGTTCCTCTTGGCACAAATGTCAATGATTACAAAATGGTTATTCAAACAAAGCAGAGGCCAGCAATTAGAAGAAAGCGACCGGGTCTGTTTCCATCACGACAACGCCCCGTGCACACTACTCGAAATGTCCCCGACCTTCTGGACTCCTAGCAGTGGGAGATCCTTGAACACCCACACTATTCCCCAGACTTCCCACTAAACAACTTTCATTTCTTTTCCAAAATCAAAGAAGGGCTAGGTCGGAAGCGATTTAAAAACGAGGAAGAAACTGTGCTTGAAACAAATGCCTTGCAGAGGACTGTTGTCGAAGCAGAAATGGTCACTGTGTTTGGCTAATAGTTACATCAGATTAAAAAGTGAATTGAGGTCAACGGCTGTTATGTTGAATAGAAAACCCGTTTCTGTAGGTACGCACAAATTTTCATTTCTGTATGATGTAATGTTTAGATTTTAGAGATCTTGGAAACTTTTTTCTTGGACAAATTTCGTAGATCCATTCTCTTCCTTAAAACTTGCTTTGTTTTCTTCTCTCTCAACAGAACCGACCCACAAGCAAGAGATACGTATGCATATGTGTGTCTGGTCACGAAGTGGACTTTGCATATCAGTATACTCTTTGCTACTATGCAGACAGTCTTATAAAATCTGAGACATTTGGTGCTTTACAAACACCCAAAGCCCTGGAATATTTGTGTCATTTTGGATTTTATGAGCTGGATTAAATGCATATAAAGAGAAAGGGACAAAACAAGTAACAGACTTTGAGTTCAATTTTGTCACGAGATTCGCTGAGCCAATCAGACGACAGCCCCCTACACAATCGGTGTCTGATCTGGCTGGTACGTGAGCATGACGCAAGCTCTGATCCGCCATAGGAGTACATTGACCACGTCCTCCCACTTCCTCGTCCTCCTCCTCTCCTCCTTCCTCCCCTGTCTACTCCTCCTTCTAGCCCCAGTCTGTCATGTGAGCCACGCCAAGGCGCTCCCGGCGCTCCCCCAGCCAAAGACGACAAACTGCAGCAGAAGCGGAAGTGTGCTCACCGAAACCGGAACTGAAAAAGACGCTGACGTCAGGTCTCAAGAACACGAAGCTGTCGTAGAGGAACTCAAGTCGAAGATTTTGAGTAAACTCAGCTTTGCCCAAGGTCTCCCGTCCAACACAACAGTCAACAAAATGTCCCAGATGTCTACAAGAGAAGTGAGGGAGAAAATCAAGGAGTTTATGAAGAGAGTGAGGCGAGAGCAGGTAGAAAGAGGAGAGATAGAGTCTGAAACCCACCCTGATGACGAGGAGGAGGAAGATAATGTGA
Organism: Aplysia californica; assembly: GCF_000002075.1. Classification (NCBI taxonomy): domain Eukaryota; kingdom Metazoa; phylum Mollusca; class Gastropoda; order Aplysiida; family Aplysiidae; genus Aplysia; species Aplysia californica. The sequence goes on along the minus strand of NW_004797852.1, from coordinate 128,342 downwards.
AATCGACCCTCTATTACAGTGCTGGTAAGTGATATCGTTTGTACTTTCTACTTTGTCTTGGACATAGACAAAGTGTCAATACTTATAAAGTAGTATCTTCTACTGTGGTAAGAGAATCACACAGGTTGTTTTTTTTCTCTAGCAGGATACGAAACCAATTATTTAGCATGTCATAGTACGTTATAATATGTCTCCATTTTTCCCGTACCCTGTGCATTACAAAAACTAAACCCTACAAATATATCAAATTTCGGACTCCTTATAGGCTAAAAAACGAAACGTTAATTTAAGCAGATGGGTATAATAATATGTATAATATGGACAATTTAGAAGCCGTATGCTAGTTCTCAGTTTCTTCCATACCGATTTGTAGTTACTGAAAATTTCCTCGTGGATGTGGGCGCAACTTTTCCAAATTTTGTAGACTTCTTGCAGTTTCAAAAAATCGTATAAGTTTTCTCTCGTCTGTGAAGTTAATCTGCAATAGACTAGAGTGCAAGATCTTTCCCACATCTTCTAAGCTGGTAAAGTTCTAGTTTCAAAGACCGTCTTCAGCTTTCATGGCACCTTTACTTGCTACTCCCCTGTGATGTCTGCCTTTCATCAGCTCTGCTTACCTAGATATTTCAGACTCAAACTTTTGTTATTGTAAATGTATCTTTTTTACGCCATCATCGACACACTTTAGATTAATTAAGAGGAAGTCTACTGCGAGCGTTCCTGTCAGGACCAACCTAAGCTGAGAAGGGAACAACATCCGAAAAAACAGAATAGGAACTCGAAAAGAAAAAAACTCCCGTCACAGGAATTGAACTCACTTCTTCTGTGTTCAACAGTGTAACGTTTACCTTCTACGCCACAGATGCTTGTGTTTAAAACCTTTCAAAGAAGCACTGTCTTGAACTCCAGATCCATGGGTCATGTGTAGTTCCTGAATCGCTCCAAGGATGAGCCTAATAAAGGATTATTGGGAAATTACTATTGTTGTATTGACTCTACCCCGTACAATGGTACAGATCGATATCAAACTCGGGCTTAGATTAAGGGGATAGGAGGAGGAATGTAGACATAAGTAAGAAGCCTGGGCCTAAGTCACGATTTGCCTTTTGAACTATACTCTAAAATGATAATGCTACTTGTTCATGAAGACTCAGCCTTGGCTTACTCCAAATGTCGGGATCATGCTTCCTTGCAACCCAATTCACTTAGCACTCATCTCACGATTTAGCTGCACCGAGTTAAATCAGGCCATAATGATATGATTTTAACGATAAGTAAAGACTTTAGATACTTGTGGAAATTATATCGTTATATAATTTCCTCAAGTTTATACAGTCTTATTGTTAAAGTTATAGCAGCACATTGTGAAAGGATACGTTAGAAGATCAGTTTTAAGAATGCTTTTCAGTTGACATAGTACTTAAATAAGGAAAATCGAAGTAATTTATATGGAGAGTATCTGTTTTCAATTACATAATGTCTTCTTCTCTGATCGTTACAGATAAAAAGAGAATCGTGATTCGTTTATTCACTTACATGCATTTTAAGAACGAATCTCATATATTTATATTAGCTATATTCAGCAACCTTATATATAAAGCTGTCTTAACCAGGCATCGAAACAGGTAGATATTCCAAGTACTTTAATCGGGATTGAGCGCTATATAGATGTCGGTTATCATTATTATATACTAACTGTTGTATTGTGGACTGATCCTCAATACATGCAAATTCAGAAGTCTGATTTCTCAAATACACCTTTTCATATTTCCAGACGGCTGATGCGCATACAATACAAACAAAGGAAGAGAGAGGGAGAGCGTTGTGCGTAATCGGAAACCAAACATTGCAGGCTAATACTAGTAACTAACAGGGATTAAAACTGAGTTGGTATTGGGCTGGACTACAATATAGGCTCTAGTGGTTCGATTCCCCATCAGGACACTCCTTGAATTTGAGTAATTATGTTAGAAGTTTTCAAGACGGTTCTTCTCTTTTCTTCTTTTAAGCGTTATTTCTACCGCGACTCGTGATAAAGATCTCGCCTCTCTCACTACGTATTCACCCTGGAGTTGAACTAATACCTCGCCATTTCAAAACCACTTGGCTACTTGGTTACTTGGTCGGAAAATAAGTATCAATGCAGGTGGTACAGTGCGATAACTGCTCCTACCTCCTCTCCAGGACCCATGAAAAGGTTGGCTTGTTTATCGTGCCAGTTATCAGCTGATTGGATAATCTTCTATTGTCACAAGCAAGTAAAGTCAAAATTTTCCAAGACAGAGAAAAGGGATTGTACTAGACAGGTGTACTTCTTGAACTGTCGTTACAATACTTTTTAAAAAACGCAAAGGGACCGGAGGAAGTAGGGAGTAGACACCTTGTGCAGGAGATTGTCAAGGATAGGTGGCCATCAGAGCAAGTTCGATGGCCCCGCTGTGTGCCGTTCTTATCCCTTCTATCAACCCGCAAAGGGCCATCAACCAGCGGTATCATGGGACGAGTCACGAACACGCATGGGGAGCGTCCATTAGCTTAAAAGTAGCCAGAAGAACCGTAATACTATTATCATCTCCCAAGGGATGGTATCTCATAAATGTTGCAGAACAACTGCTCATTACTGAGCAAACTGTAAATGGCTTTGTACTGATAATTACAAAGTTTTGCAAATCTATAAGCCAGGCCTGTTGAAACGGCTCGATTCCGTAACTGCTTCACTTTCAAAATTGTGAGTAATTCTACGCGAATAGCGTGACACAAGTCAAAAGCCAGACATTGTTTCGTTTTTCAGGTCTATCTATCTATCCATCTATCCATCTATCTATCTATCTATCTATCTATCTATCTAGATCTATATATCTATCTATCTATTTATCTGTCTATCTATCTATCTATCTATCTATCTATCTATCTATCTATCTATCTATCTATCTATATATCTATCTATCTATCTGTCTATCTATCTATCTATCTATCTATCTATCTATCTATCCATTAGTAGTACTGCTGTACATTCCGTTTATAATGTTATTGCCTGTATATTTGTTCATTAGTTATGTCATATGACCTTATGCAGTTGCGAGGGCGGTAAAACCTTACTTAAAACAAAGTTGTGTGAGAATTTATGCTTGCCCGGCTATCAAACTTTTGGTTTGTCCAATGTTTCGCCTATCAGTATACCAGTCTGGTGCTCAGATGATCTTATGCAGTTGCGAGCGCCTTAAAACCTCCACGTAAACCAAAGTATACCAGTCTAGTGTAGCGTTACAGCTGTTTGTTCAAATAAATAGATGTTTGCGAAAAAGAAAATCAAACAATGTACTCTTTGATTATGGCAATCTCGTTGAACCTCGGATTATCGTAAGCCCTGTTTCCTGTTCTGAGCCCTCCATGCAAGAGTTGTTCCATTCCAGGATACACCTTCCCCAAATCGAAATAAATTCAAGAACAAACAAAAAAATCTAAGCCGGACCGACCGTATTTAAATAACTTCCCGGATAGAGTTTTCCCGGGCCTTGATGTGTATGTAGACAATACATGTAGTGCGAGCACGTGGGCATTAAAATTTGTGTGTGGTCTTGTGTATATGTGTGTGTTTTATTTTATATTGTGTGTTTTGTTTTCTTTAAAATGTATTTTATGTGTGCGGTTTTCCTATTTCATGTTTTAAATATTTGCGACACCCAGAGAAAAAACATGTCTTTCGCTATCATCCTGGAGAGAATAGACATCTTGTTTGAGATTGCACCCCCCGCGAACTTGTTATTATCGTAATACAAAAATCGGAAGAGCAATAGTTAAAATTAAGTGGATACTTCTTTTCAACTTAATGACACGATATCAGTCCCCCGCGAAGCTGTGTCCTGTCATATGAAAGTTCTGAAGTAAATATGCTTTGAAAAACGCCGAGATAAGGCTGTAGAAACCTCACCATACGAGGAACACTTCACCTAACGCAATCTGTCCAGCCCACCCAGTGTCTATCCGACAAGTTGAA
>NW_004797852.1:114345-119345 GCF_000002075.1 Aplysia californica | reverse complement strand
TGTCCTAAAGAAGTTGTCAGCAAACGGTTAGAATTATGTTATGTTGAAGTGGAAAATTAGCCGAAAATGTGCATTATGTAAATAAGTGTTTGGGTTCAACACTCGGGATCTCCGAATTTAACGTCCATCTCCGACAAGGCCGTACCAAAAGGGGTGAAAGCCTCCACAACATGACTCAAGTTCAGTCTGGTATTCGAAACAGTGCCAACCGCTGCGGAGTCAAACAAGATACCAACTAATCATGTGAACTAGGATCAAGCGAAAAGCTTTATAAATTATCCAAACTGACATGGGCAAATAATGACGAAATACAGAAGATTTAAAGGCACAAGGACAAATTATGTGGTCGTCTGATACCAGTCTTATTGTTAATTAATACAGTTCATGAGCCGTCTGATCGTGTCACTGGTTTATGTCTTAATCTCTCTAATTATCACATGTCACTGTTTCTTCTCGCCAAATGTTCATTGTCGCAGCTGGCACGAAGGTCCCCCCACCACCCGTCACCCCCACCCCTCCTGAAACCCCCCAATATTTTCATCACAGTCTCGTTTCATGACTTTTTGTTCCTGGGTTGTGCTTGTGCTGACGAAAGTTCAGAGCCTCATCTCTCACCACAATCATCTTCTTTTCTTTTCAGCTTATAACAACATACGTTTGTACTGTTTGCCATATTATTATGTTTTGCGTTGTATTATTCTGAAGCTGGTTTTGTAGACTTATTCTTAATTCCGATATCTCCTAGTGGGCATTACATCAAGGTAGAGTAAGTGATAGAAGCACATATTGTTTTGTTTTTGTTTTTTTAAGTTTTGTGGAAGAGTTTTTTTTCTTTCTTTCTTTCTTTTTTTTCCTTCCTTCCTTCTTTATTAATTTAATTATATGTTTTTTATCTATATATTTATTAACTTATTGTTTTTTGTTTGTTGTTGTTGTTATTGTTTCTTTGTTTGTTTCTATGTTTGTTTGTTTGGCTTGTTGTTGTTTTTTTTCTTTCTTTTCTTTTTTACTTTTGTTTGGGGTTGTTTTGTTGTTGTTGTTTTTTTTGGGGGGCAGGGGTTCAATTGTAAGCAAAGTTACATGTATTGTTCAAATGAATAGCCCCGTTAACGTCACAGTCTGAAATATCATCATTTAAGCATCTTACAGATTAAAAAAGAACCGGGATCGAACGTAGATGGACAAAAGTGATAGAGCGAGGTTTTAATTAACAATGAGGTCATGACTTGTATGACAATGTGGCTACTTAACTACTAACGTTGTTAGTTGTCAGCGCCTAAAGTGGCCCTATCCACATCAGAGACACACACAAAAATATGTTTATTAATAATAATTAAAAGTAGTTTTAATTCTTTTCCAGAAAATAATAATTATATATTATATAAAAAAATATATATATACATATATTATACAAAACGTATTATGCATTTGTACACGCACGCCAACACACACACACACACACACACACACACACACACACACACACACACACACACACACACACACACACACACATACACATGCTGAACTCAGATTTCCGATGTTGCCGACATTTTGTTATGATTCACAGTTGAGTGAAGTAAAGCTAAAACTCGAACAAACTCGTGAACAGTAACGCGACACAGCCTGTCCAAAATTGGTAGTGATCGATGTTCAGATGCTGCCAACTTCAGGCATGTTTTTAGTTTCCTGAAGCAAGAAGAGGCGCTATTATATCAGAAATTACCTCTTAAATGGCGATTTAACTGCAAATTGGAGTCTCGGAGAGAAACTTTAAGGTGTTAGTGTAAGCAAGGGCAGGGAAGGGCATCGATTCTAGGTGATATCGATCGGTAACGCTTACTGAAGTCGATTCCAGTCGCGTGGGCATATTCTTGTGCTTGAAAGTCTGTGTGTGTGTGTGTGTGTGTGTGTGTGTGTGTGTGTGTGTGTGTGTGTGTGTGTGTGTGTGTGTGTGTGTGTGTGTGTGTGCGTTTCTGTGTGTGTCTGTGTGTATTTGTGTGCAGGTACAATAGAAAGAGTTTGGATGCACGGGTGTATATGACCCTCCTCTCTCTCTCTCTCTTTCTCTCTCCCTCTTTCTTGTTCTCTCATTCTCTCTCGCTTACTCTCACAAATATAGTCACACATACACACATACATACACATACACATACTCACACATACACACATACATACACACGATCACTCTTTGTCGCTCGCTCTCTCTCTCTTTCTCCCTCTCTCTCTCTCTCTCTCTCTCTCTCTCTCTCTCTCTCTCTCTCTCTCTCTCTCTCTTGCCAATACTAACCTTTCTCTATATCTCATTCTCTCTCTTTCACTCTCTCCATCACTCTCTTCATCTATTTCAATCTGTCTCTCTCTGCTTTACATGTTCCGAGAGGTTTTCATAATAACATAATATTCAGTCCTCTTTGCAACTTTATACACGTCCATCTTGAGACTCCTCGTCGACTTTGTACCTCCACTGCATTCTCTTCTGACCCTCAACTCGGTCTCTCTCTCTCTCTCTCTCTCTCTCTCTCTCTCTCTCTCTCTCTCTTTCTCTCTCTCTCTCTCTCTTTCTCTCTCTCTCGGTGTCTCTTTCCTTCTTTTCTCTTTTTCTTTGTCTCCCTGTGTCGTTAGATCTTGCTCTTCCTCTTGCCCTCTAACTTTTTTCTAACCCCCCCCCCCCCCCCCCTTTCAAATTAGGATATTATTTTCGAGCGGCATAAGTCTAGATGTCATTTTTGAGCTAACATGATCATTTTTCTTCAAAATTCCAGAGCCTCGATACAAATTGACGTTCATGATAGACGTCGCTATTTGCAAAGAGTTTGTATTTGACATTTCGAACGATGATAGCTGGGATGCTTCTTTGCGATGAAACATTTAAGAATCCCCAAAGCGAACGACAATTCAGTTTGTAATCAGAAGATTATCTACATTGTCATCTCTATTATGTTTTGATTCGACAGGCATGCATTCGTTGGAAGCCAGAGAATATTGTTTTGTAACTCTCATAGGAGACAAGGACAAAGATAGTATAAATGTCGATTGGAAATGGCTAGTTTTGCGACGTAAGTTTGGTTTCTTGTGACGTCATAGACTTGAGTTTTTATGAAATTTCTCAGTGATTTATAGAAATACTTAATCCATATTTTTTGTTGACAACACTAAGTGATTTATACGATTCATGTAAAATCATTTTCTGTTGGTAATTAAAATTTGGAATTTAACGAAATTGATAGGCAAGAAATATTTAGGTGGCTAAAAAGAACATTAATACTCGCAACGCAATTTGTTTTTCTCTCTTGTTGTTTTGAGGTTAAGGGTTTTCTTCTTCTTTTTCTTTCTTATTTGCATGAAGCTTTTTTTAAAGAAGGGGATAGCGTCTTTTTATAAATCTTAGTTGGCTCCAAAGTTCACTCATCCTTCGTGAACGTCTCATGGGAACTAAACGTTCGACATTCGAAATGACGGACATCAGAATTTCTGCTACACCGGTGTATGTGCTGTAGTGGTTGAGCGCCTCGACGTCCAACGCAGAAGACTTGTTTATTACCATTGTTGGGAGAATTTTTAATGCGTACCTCTGCTGGGACGTTGTTTCTCTCTCAACCCCGGTTTGCAGAGTTGAAGCCTGCCTCCTAATAAATAATCTAAATTGAGTCGACGGGAGGCGTAAAAACTCTAACATTTAAAACTTAAACTTCGTCGTAAAACTAGAGCTGGTGACTTATATTATTGGGACGTTTTTATTTTAAGCACTAGGTAAATTGTGTAAGACACGACATAACAAAATATCTTGATCCATCGAAAATGCACATAAATTAGATCTGAAGCATGTAACATAGCAAGAAAACAAATATTTACGGTTGGTTGGACAAGCTATAATAGTAATAGCTGATAAGACTAACCTAACTAGACTATATAAAACAATATTAATTTCCAGTTAGTGGTAATTAGTTGTCTCTGAGCTGAGGTCAAATTCTTTTATGAGTTTAAGGGAACCAACAAAACAACAATCTAGCAGAGGAAACGAACAAATATTAATTATCAAACATTTAAAGCTGTCCAATTTTTGCTCGACGACTCTCAGGCAAACAAAAACAAAACGCAAATTGTGTAAGATCTCATTGACATAGGGAACACTAAGACAAAATGAAAAATAAGAAATGTTAGTGTTCTTACGTTGCTGATGACCTGCTTTGAAACCTCCCAGATAAACAGGATAACAAGGACCAACAATAGCATAACCCCCAAAATTAACAAACTATTTTTGTTTCTTTTGTTTCGAACAAACGAGTACTGTAACATTCCAGTAAGAATATAATCTTTGTCATTTCCTTTTTATTTTTATCCCTAGCCATGTTCACAGCTGACTTGATCCAAGATTGCCTTCATTGTCATTTTTCTAATTATTAGTTTGAAACGCCGACGTGATGCAACTCTGAAACATAAAATTATGGAAGATCTTTACCCACTAAGACGAGCTCGACAATTTTTGAAAAGTACCTTTACATTTGAATCTTCAAGTCGAAAGGAGATAGGAACAGCCATAATATAATAATATACCTAGAGCAATAATTCAACGGGTTTGTTTCATGAAGTCAGTTTCGTTTTGTGTATAAAGGGATTGAAGTTAACACAGTTTTAGAGTATTGGGAAATCATTGTTTTTTCAGTAACTGCTTACGTCAATTTATTGTTTACCACTAACTCCCGTGGCATTATCTGTCTCAGCCCTCTAACAGGCAACTCGGCTATGCCGACACCACTATTTACCTTTTGGGGGTTATCATGTTTTTGTTTGTTCCCGATTGATGTAACCCAATAAAGCTTGGCTTATTTTGCAAAATGTCACTTTGTCATGTGTACGCATGTGTGTGGGTTTTGTGAATTATGAGTTTATATTGTGTGTCTCTGTCTTTGTAAATGTATGTGTGTATGTGCTTCAGTCTGGAAAGAAATAGAAAGAATAAAAGGGACGAAGGGGGGGAGGGAGAGATACAGAGAGAA
>NW_004797852.1:101371-113893 GCF_000002075.1 Aplysia californica | reverse complement strand
GAGGCGGGGGGTTGATCTGTCAAAAATTATTGTTGTCGAGTGGCTTTATTCAAGTGGTTTTAGTTGGGGGCAAGGTGAGGGTGGAGAAGGGGAAAAATGAGAGAATTGAAAGTAATCATAGTAATTTCTGGTCCTTGATTTTACTCAACTACAGAAGCAAAATTAGATTCCAGTTCAACAAAGTTAACTGCGTTTGAAACTATTGTCGAGCAAGCTCTTGAGATGGATGATCGACTTTTCCGGAATTACCCTTTTTGCCTTTGGATGACATTCCTTCTCTATGGATATTTCAAATCGACGTAAATCTGTGCTGACTCCGAGATTCGATGTAGGGTAAAGATCACTGGAAGGTTTCACGCAGCATAAAATGATTAATTCTGTGGTCTCGGTGGTTACCTCAAACTGTCTGTGGTTAAATGCCTTAAACGTTTCCTTTTCTGGCTCACTTTCTCCGACCTTGTTCAAACAAAGTTACCGAGTGCGGCTATTTTGCCCTCACTTAAGCCGACCTGAAGAGGGAGAGATCAGCATAAATGTACATAGTTTTCCCTACCATCGGCCCTCCGCTCTTCCCACTTGGTTTAAGGTAAATATTGCGGTCGCTCCGTCACAAATGACGCAATTTCTGTCCCTCGTCATCGGTTTGAGGCACTACTTTCTTTTGCAGCCTGCACAGCTTTCTAACTCTTGGAGGGCGTGCATTCTGGCCATTCGACAACCCTTGAAAACGCTTGTTTTTTAAGTGTAACCACTTTATTTATGCAGATTTAGGCAGATTTTGTTTCCTTCATCTGAAACATGAACAGGCAAGCAACAACATGCATACTGTGAAGCATGCAAAATTCGAGTTTCTGATTTGTGCATGCTGGCTCGAATTATGAGTCACCGTTATATATTTTGATCTGCAGCTGATCAGATATAGTAATATGTGTCAGCTTCGTCCTTTGGGAGTAAATTGGTAGAATGCTACATCCCACACGCAATGGTTGATTTTTTAAAGCAGAGCAAACACTACTTACATGTAGAGCCATGAGAACAATTTTATATTGTTTTAAAAGGTTTCAAGTTTAATTTACATTGAAGAACAAGGCTTAACATTATGATCTTTACATTCTGAAGCAGGCTTTGTCAAAAGCAGTCTGCCCTGAGTACAATATAGACGCTCCATATCGAAAAACAGATTTATATTAAGTGGCAACAGATAATTAAACACAGGGTACCTCTTAGAGCAGCTTACTATCTTGAAGACTGAAGATGAATACGAATTTTTTAAACACGATTCTGACAAAGATGTAGAATAATCTATGTCCAATCAAAAATAATTGGAAAGCCAGAGTGACACTCCTCAAATAATATGTAATCAGAATTGGAATCGAGAACCGAATCACTTGAATAACAGTCCAGTGTGTTGCCTGAGGTCCGACTACCGCAGTGAACTGAGGCTACAGCTTTGCTAAAGGATTTAAATGACTCGCATTTTTACCAGCTTCTTTGAATCGTTTCAGGTTTTAGCACGTCATTGAAACAAATTAAGCGACCGTCAATGTTCCACTAAATGACTGCCATTGGTCCACTAAATGACACAGTTTTCCACTACAATAATATGACTGTCATTGTTCCAGAAAATGACCGTCAATATCCCACTAAATGACCGTCAATATCCCGCTAAATGACTGTCAATGTTCCACTAAATGACCGTCAATATCCCACTAAATGACTGTCAATGTTCCACTAAATGACCGTCAATATCCCACTAAATGACTGTCAATGTTCCACTAAATGACCGTCAATATCCCACTTAAAGACTGTCAATATCCCACTAAAGGACTGCCAATATCCCACAAAATGACTGTCAATATCCCATTAAATTACTGTCAATATCCCACAAATAACTGTCAATATCCCACTAAATAATTGTCAATATCCCACAAATAACTGTCAATATCCCAGAAAATGAATGTCAATATGCCATTAAATAACTGTCAATATCCCACTAAATGACTGTTAGTGTCCCATTAATTGACAGTCAGCGTCCCACTAAATGGCCATCAATGTTCCCATGTGCTTCTCTCTGCTCAAAGAAACCCCCTCCCTACATAGCCTCATTCCCTTTTTTTTTTCTTTCCAGCTTATTTTCATTTCTTTTTTCAGTGCAAAATGTAGTCTCTTCATTAATGGCTTGTAAACCGTAAGAGACCGCCTACCCGTGTTTTACGAGATTTTAGACTAAACGATGGGGAGTCGACTTTCCGACCTCCATTAGAGTTGCTTAATTGCTTTTCTCACACGCCCACGACAGTCGATGTTCCCGATGCAGGGCCTCTCGACTTTTTGGGCTCCCGGCTACCCAACTCCTGTCTCTTACAACCCGTGACCTCATATCCACCACACCCCAACGTAGCCCCATCCAACCCCCGGACACCATTCTCTCCTCCCCCCCCCTCTCTCTCTCTCTCTCTCTCTCTCTCTCTCTCTCTCTCTCTCCTTCTGTCTCTCTCTCTTTCTCTCTCTCTGCCTTTCTACCTCTCTGTCCCTATTTTTCACTATTTTCTCCTCTCCTTTTCTCTCTTTCTCTCTATCTCTCTCCCTCTGTCTCTCTCTCTTTCTCTCTCTCTCTCTCTCTCTCTCTCTCTCTCTCTCTTTCTCTCTCTCTCACTCTTTATTCCACCACCCGTATCACTCCCATACATGACCCTCTCTCAGTAAGAAAAGATAAAAAAAAGTAAGGCTCTAAGTCGCGGACCGCGTTCTCATTCTCGTGTTCGTGGTTCATTGACATGAAGAGAAGACCGCACCAAAATAGACCGCGTCTGTGCTTAAAATCTCGCAAACGAAAACACAGAAAGCGTCACCGACAAAGCTTCGAAAAAAAAGTGAAACTCGTCTCCGCTCCCGAAATACAGACAATTGATGGCTATTTATAACAGACAATTACAGCAAGGAACAGAGTCTGCTCAATTTGTACATTTCCAATACGGTTTGTCTCTTCGGGATTGATTTTCTTCTTTGTTTTACATTTTGATTCCCAAAATCATTGTAAATTATCGTAAATTATCTCTATTATTATTGTGCAAAGTGTATTCAAACTCAAGAAGTGCAGCTTTTTGGGTTAAAAAATAAAAACTATACATAGGCCCGGGGTTTTGGGTTGGAGTTTGTGGCAGTGCTTTGCGCTTCAGTGTCTGTTCGCCGCTGTCGTAACGCGACCTGCAATAAAATCACACGATTAGGCTACGAAAAATAAAAAAATCTTTATTTCCCAGTGGGCTGGAAGAAAAGGGTAATCGTTCATTTGACCCGCCCCCCCCCCCCTTTTTTTTAACCCTTTTTTCCCCAATTCTTGATTTCAAAAATACAATAATCTTTTTTGCACGACGTCACGGGGACCCAAATTTGGCCCCACTGAGAGTGAAAACCCTTGGTGTGTACTAGGTCAAATAAGTTCCGAATGGAAGGCTCAAGTTTGCTGTTACCAATGAATAGACCCGCAGTAGTGTACAGGATTGTTCAACACTGTAAGGTTAAATGAATGGCGGGACCTTCGAATTTAACGCTCATCTCCTAGGACCTAACTAGGTGCATGACAATTCTTGCCTTGTCTTTCCGTGAAGTTTTATTCCCAGTTGTTGGGTTGTTTTTGTCTTGGGCATGTCACGCCATAGCTGTTCAGCTTGTTTTCTGGATGTGAACTTGCTGGCTGCCTAAGTCTTTTTACCATACCTTGCGCAACGGACACATTCGTCTTGAACTGTTGGCACATAGGTCTTTTTTTATAAATACATTAATATATAATACATAATATTAATTCACAGATAAGATATAGGGGCTTCTGGACTTCTCTGACATTTTTTACTGTTTTGAGTTACTAAGACCATGAGGTTAGAAAGCAAAATGCTCTATATGTTCTATCAAAAACAAAAGAATGTTCTGAGTCAAACATGTGAAACTTAAGAATTTTTACGGCACATTTCTCAAAACTAGGTATTGAGCAGACAGAGTTTGTAATTCTAAGGTAGCGCCACAAGAAGTCAGGCTATAGAATGAACTACTCCGCTAAAGGATTTATACATTTTGCAGCTTATCATATTATTATTGGGCTACGGAACAGCCTCCAGAGGTTGATCCTACGAGTTTACGCTGTGGGCGGACAGCATCATGTTGCCTCTACTCCACTTGATAGAAATACAAGATAATACTGTGAAGATAAGTGTGTGTGTGTGGGGGGCAGAATAATGACTATTTCGCAGGCTTATTTCGTTATAAAGATAGAATATGGAGATCTACGAAAGCATTTTTGACATGTATGTAAATGTCACAGGGAGTCACATACAGATTTAGGGATGAGAATAAGAGAAGATATCATTCTTAATCCCGGTACACCACACAACCCCCCTCACCTCTACCTCACCCCCCCCCCCAAAAAAAAACACAAAAAACTCTCATAGAAAAAAAAGAAGTATACCCTCACCCTGAACTCTCACCCTGCCCCGCACGGGCATGCATTACAATCATTGAAGCTCTTCAAAACCAATTCTCCTATATTGAAAAAAAAACCACGTGTTTTGGGGCAATTTCTGAATGGCTCGTTCAGCAACATTTCATAAATTGTTATTACACCCTTTGTTCCCCTTTCCACTTCTAGGGCTGAAACTGCAAGCCAAACCCGATACCGATAACGCCCACGCCAAAATTTATAACTAGCCACCCAATCTGGGGGAGGGGGGGGCGCTCTCCTCTGAGATGCTTGTAGAGAAAACACACCAAATGGACAGCCAAAGCCGCCTGGCATGAGTGAAAATCGACTTCTAAATATTATGCTACAGGATCAGTAGCGTAGGACGGAGGTAACACCTTTCTGTGTCAGTCAATGAGACAGTTCTACAGAGTTCTACAGATCTCCGGCGACAAATTACTATTGTCTTTAGTGTTGGACACTGGTATTCCTGTTTTAGAACAACTAGCTGAATATCTCGATTTATAATAATATCTGCGTGTGGGGTCATAGAGATAGAGAGATCGGGGGGGAGAGGGGAGAGACACATAAATAGAGAGAAAGAGAGACCGACAGACGGACAGATGGAGAGAGAGAGAGAGAGAGAGAGAGAGAGAGGGGGGGGGAGAGAGAGAGAAGGAGGGTGTTCGTGTTTTATGTCTTGTTTATCAAAAATTATTCTTTCTTTTTAACTTTCTCATTTGAAACTGTTCAATTAATTTTCTTTCCAGTTCTCGTTTTCACTGGGGGGGGGGGGGGGGGTTGGGTTGTTTTTTTCCTGCTCTACGCAAAAATCATACAGAGCTTCGTTTCTCAAAAAGTAATAAACACGTCCATCTCTGTTAATATGGAGTTTGGAATTATGAGAATCCTCCTGACAAGGGTGTCCTGGGGAGGTAGAGGGGGAAAATAACCAAACGTGACAACCTTCACTCCCAGTAGAACGTAGCCTGAAACTCCCACTGTGCGTTCTTTGTCCCCACAGAAATAAAAGTTGTTTCTTTTAAAACTAGCACATTCATCAGATTCATACGATCTTGCATCTATTTCTAAAACATTGCCATCAATGATTTAGGTATTCAGACGATGTTGGAATAACTAGACGGGCTCAGTCAACAGGTTAAGACATTGGACTTGCTGTCGTAAAGATGTGTGTTGACCACACGACTGTGGCTGCCAGGCAGCTTGATCTATACGAAAGACACGTTTTCCTTTATATTCCCACACTTCTATCCCCGCCCCTTTTTTTAAAAATTGCGAATAGGTCCACTGCACTCGACAATGACAGAATATGCCAGTGACAGTACATGGTATAAGCAAATAATACATTCACCTTGGGACGAAGAAGTAAGGCCAGACGCACTGGCCGACTTATGTAGGCTCTGACTCAAACAAAAAAAGAAGCAAAAGTACAGAGTGCTATACCGTACCTTGAACAAAACTAGAACAGTTATAATATGTATGATATATTCTCAAATGCCAGCGCTGTTATTTGTGTTTTTTGCTTTCCGTCACTGCCACTAACTGACATCGCTTATGTTAGCGAAAAGACCCCGCTGACGGAACGATAATAGTAATAATAATAATAATAATAATAATAATAATAATAATAATAATAATAATAATAATAATAATAATAATAATAATAATAATAATAATGATAATAACAATAACAATAATAACAACAACAATGATTACATTAATGTTATAATAATTATATAATAATAGCTCGTGCGTCAATGTCTGACGATGACCAATTCATCCGCTGAAGGCGAACACCTTTTGTACTTTAGAAATTGTTTAATAAGTTTATTTGGGGGGAGTAGATGAATTCGCATTTTTTATTATGGTCTGGCACCTGTGTTGATTCTATTTCTGCCAAGCCAACTTCACAGGACATGAAGGTGTTATTAACATTTGTGTGGGCGTTGAACCGTTAGCTGATAAAACTTGATTGCTTTTTTGTTTTTGTTTTTTCACAACAAAAGAAAATTGTGATCCTCTTGAGATAACCTTTGCGGAGTGAAAGAAAAGATAAGAAGAGTGACTATTGGGCAATGGTCACTGGTTGTCCTTTCCAAAGGTCCGTGGTATTGGGGGTGGCCTCATCATGTATTCTGTTAGGCGTTTTCCTGAGGATAAGCCGAGAGTCGGAGTGGTTTATGCTGACTTAGTGCGTTCACTTTGTCCCGACTCCACGTTTCCCCGCCTGTCTCTGAGACCACGGCTCAGAGTAGACGTCTTGAGTTTATGCGTGGGTCCTAACGCGGCTAATGAGCGCCACAGGAGCTGTCGGGATCTGATCTCCGAAACAAGAGATGAAGATAAAAGCTTTATTGATTTTAAAGGGCTTAATCCAGCGTAATAGTGAGCTGAGTCCTGACATTTTACTGTGATGTATGGGAGGAAGAGAACAGCGAGACAACGCGGGGGTAGCCATTGGTATGAGTACTAAGATTTTTAAAAAAATATAATTCTTCCTCGCACAACGCTTTTTTCCCCTCCAAAATGAATTTTGAGCAGACTTGAAGTGATTTGCAGTTAGCACTTACCGCTTACACTAACCGCGGTTTACCTCTGGCAGATTAGGACTACGCTGCGTTAGAATTTACATACTTCTATCTAACATTTCTTGCTGTTTTTTTGAGTTACTAAGACTATGAGGTCAGGCACCAAATAATGGTCTGTCTGCTCTATCAAAATCCTAAGATTCTTCGGAGTCTTTTTCAAGATATTCAAAGGATTGCATTCGAAAAAGCTTGACATAAAATGGAACTCGAAATCTTTGACGTCAAATTTCTCAAAACGAGTTACTGAGAAGAGAGAACTTTGTAATATTATGAAATAGCAAGTAGTCTAACAAAAGAAAAAGAACATACTCTGGTACCTCATCTCGGTTCTCTTTCTTTTCTGCTTCTTTTGGTTTTAAGCAGCCATGCGCTCCGCCTTGAAAATTACCGGTTTCTGTTGTAGACGGTTAAACGCCAACAGAAACAAACTTAACAAAGCGATGAGAAATCCAAACTTGCCCGAGGGCGGTGCCTCCTGTGTGGGACTGCTATGTGTGCACTATCTATTCGGAGTCGGCTCCAATGGAAATAGACCAATCGAAAATGCTTTGTGCCTCTAGACCAAGTCCTTGTTTTAACCCATAATTTGATATTTTGCAGTTAAGTTTAAAACTTTCTTGAAAATAAGTCTTTCTTCTTCTTCCTCTTTCTCGATAACAGCAGCTGGACAGTCAGTCCGATGTCGCGCACAGACTGTGCAGTTCGCTTCAACTCTGAGAGACTGCCATAGAGCTTTCTCTCAAGGGGAGCCACGTTCTGCCACGTCTGTGTACGAATTGAAAATGATTGATTTGCGAATGTTTTAGTGGCTAAATATGTGATCTTCAGCAAATAATACGCAGTTTGACCCCCCAAAGCGTGCTTCTATGTGTGGGAGTGCGTCTCCGAATAGTTCCTGGGAGCTCGCCGGAGACGTCTCCGAATAGTGTCTGCCGGTGTGCTGCGTGTGGGTGCGTTGAAGGTGATAAGCTCTTCACTTTTATCACCCCAAGTCCGCCACTTCCAATGCTCGTTATTAAGAACTTTTCGAAGATCACCTTTCTTCGTTAGAATCAAGACAATTGGCCGACGTCTATGATGTCGTGGTTAGATGCTTCACCGGTGAACGCGGAAGACACGAGTTTTATTACCTTAATGTGGCGAGGGTGTAGTGGCGGAGCGATTAGTGCGCTCGCCTCCGAAGTGGAAAGTCAGAGTTCGAGCTGCGATTCGGACACGAATGTTTTTCGCCCCCACCTGCCCACCCAGCAGTAAGGGGTACCTGACTTCGAATTGGAGAAGTAAAGGCGACGTGGAAAGGAACTTGCCACCTTACCATAATATGCCGAAGGCTCAGGAAGTTGTATCACTAACAAGACAATCCCCAAAGTCCGGATCGGATGAGGGAACAACTTTCGACTTTAAATGTGGCAAGAATTTTTTATTTTTTTAATCGAGTATCTTCAGTCTTTCTGATAGGGCCCTGTTTTCTTCCCTGTCAGCCTCCTCTCTGTTTAAGTGGTGGTTTCGGTAGTCAAATGGTTTTGTTGTTGTACTCGGCCTGGTGTAGCTTCCTTATTGGCAATGGCGATTCACACAAACTTTCCCATTTTGCTCCATTCTATAGGAAAATATGACAAGCAGTCCCACCTCTTTGACCTATAGTTGTGCGCTTAATTGTTTTCTGTCTAACTACTGCAACCGTTTTATGATTATGCGCTTTGTAGTGCAGAATCTGTTTGTTTTGGAGTTGTTTTGTTTGTTTGTTTGTTTGTTTTTTGTTTTTTTGGGGTTTTTTTGTTGTTGTTTTTTTTGGGAGCAGGGGGTTTCTTTCTTTCAGCTAACAGCAAATTAGAAAATACAGCTAACTTTCTTGTTGTTTCAAAAACTGGATCGTTTAAGACGCTTGCACTTTCTCACAATGATAAGAGATCCATTAGAGCAAAACATTTTCCATCTAAAGTTATTCAAAGTCAGCCATTTCAGTCATGCAGAACGCACTCAATAAAATGTCAATTAGAAAAAGCTCCTGAACAATGTCAATTCCAAAGCTTCCTTAGCTCTTGCTTCAAGTTATACAATGCTTGAAACTTCACTTTTTATGAACACATTAAAGTTTTCGCACGACAACGCTTTGTATGCAAAAGATTTTCTTAAAACATGGACAGTGTCTCCGAATATCTCCCTTGTATCTTCTAAGATCATGCCTTGGATGTTAGAAAAATACTTTTTTAAATCAAATTTGTTTCTGTGGTGTTCTATATCACAATTAATACTGCCGATTACACATTTGCGATAAAGAAAACGATAATTCGTTTTTGCAAAAATGTGAAAGAAAACCAGGTTTACACATCGGACTCAAGATGCAACAAGTCAGTAAGATCCCCGGCAAAATCCACACCTACATTATGTAGAAAGAATCATTTTGAGCTCGATAAAATGAGCGTCATCAAGCAGGACGTCTGTCAATTCAACAGAAGAAAAGAGACTCCTGCAAACAAAGAATGGCCCTATTAAAAAGCCGAAACAAAATTTAAAAAACGTTGAGTGCATAATAGTTCAATTGAAATGGAAAATATGTTAGTATTTGTTGTAGCTCTGTAAACCCAATTGAGAGATATAATGACGAGTGATGTTATCCTCAGTTTCTATATGTCTGTTCATTCGAAGCTGGAGATTAAATGAACGCCTTTTCAACTATTACGGTAACGCTGGGAAAAGGTGGAAATGTTCTACATTTTTTTGCGGAACATTCCGACCTTCTGCTTCCCTAAATAGCTTTTTAAAACACACACCAAAAAAAATAATTCAATTTTGTTTCATGCTTGGGCGATTTTCATGGAACAAACAGAATACAGTTGGGTTCTAACATTTGCGATATGAAAACATCTCTAGCTAATGTAGCAAATGGATTAAAATGTGTGTTTCCACCTGACGTGTTGTTTTGTTTAGAACTTAATTCCCCCTCTTTGTATGAAAAAGACTAGTAGATCATTCCGTGCTTCGTGTTTGTCTAAACATTGTTTCCTCGTCATGTGCTAGCCCTTCACACCGCGTTATGATACCTGTCATCTGTTTTATTGTTCGAGATCTTTTGTATTTAAGTACCCGCAAACCTCACACATAGAGACACTCAATGCTGAGTCAGGAGAGGGGCGAGATTTGAGGGCAATGTGAAGTGAGCTTGAGAGCTAACAACAACAACAGAGTGCTGAAGATAGGACTTTTTAGCTCTGAGATGAGCACATTAATGTTGTGAGGCAGATTCAGGTTTCCGGCGCGAGAACAATTCTCGGTGAACGCCAGTTTTGGCATCATTACTCATTTGTTTGAGCGCTTGTACAGGCCAGATGGCGATCAGAAGGCGCCACTTTCAGCCGCGACGGTTGCACTGACTGTTGGCATCTGGGGAATGCCCCCGTCGCTGGATTCTAATATATTTCCAGGCCCAGATTCAAAAAGGGTCTATCTGCAAAACGCAGCCGTTGTAATGAATGGCACCTTTTGACTTAAGACCCGCTATGTAAAAGACATGATGCCGGTGGCTTGACGCGCCGCTCGCGGTACTAGGAAGCCTCGCATACCTCGGCTATTGTGTCAGCGCTAGAGCAGAAGGAGAACAGAAGCATTTAGGGTCCAGACACCACAGCATCCTAACAGTTTACCCACTACTCCCAAGTTAGAAGCGAGCGGGGACGCATGGTTCCGCTCCTGATCAATATCCCGAACGATTAACATTCTTGAATTCAACTTGGAAGGGTAGATGCTTTACTAGGATACGAAAACCTTCCCCACCCCCTTTCCTTCCTTTTACGATATCTAAGACGAACATTGCAATAAAAATGGACAACCCGCTCCTGATCAATATCCCGAACGATGAACATTCTTGAATTCAACTTGGAAGGGTAGATGCTTTACTAGGATACGAAAACCACCCCCACCCCCTTTCCTTCCTTTTACGATATCTAAGACGAACATTGCAATAAAAATGGACAACCCATTTTATTTGACCTCCCACTTCACAGTTTCAACTCGCTAATTTCTCGCTCATCCACTGAGTATAGCAAGCGCGTAAACAGCTGCTTTTTTATTATTCAGTTCGTCTTTTTTTATATCATGGGATTTGACTCCGCCCACTAAAACTAAAACACCACATTCGTTTTGTTCAATGTTGTCGAGCTACTGCAATCAAAATAATATTCATACTTTTCTTCTTAATCAAATGTTATGCCTTTGGATGTAATAATAATTTGCCCATAATACCTTAGTGCGCTCGTCTCCGAAGCGGAAAGTCCGGGTTCAGGCCTCGGTTCGGACACGGATTTTTTTCGCCCTCTCCTGCCCACCCAGCAGTGAGGGGTACCTGACTTCGAGTTGATGAAGTAAAGGCGGTATGGAAAGGAACGGGCCACCCTACCACAATATGCCGAAGGCCCAGAAAGTTGTCTCACTAACAAGGCAATCCCCAATGTCTGGATCGGATGCGGGAACAACTTTTTTTTTACCTTATAAATTGCATGCATCCACTAAGTGCAACTTTTCCCCCGCTACACGCAGTTATACGAGTGTAATTGTATGTAATATGAATGTGCTCAATTGCATTTCTCGGTTAACGAGTCAGTGCGCTCCAGTGTCAGATGGAGGGTGAGACGTTTTTTATTCTGATTTCGAACAGGTCGGCATGGTGTAAGGGGCAAGACACGTGATCTCTGACCTTGAGGTGGCTGTTCCGTTCTCGTAAAACCCACTTGAGGTGTATGTTGTCACTTTTTTCTTTCCAGATAAATTTCACAGCTCGCTGGGTTTAACTGTGCTATATTATATAATAGACGAGCATTTAAAACTAGATCTCAAATGCATAAAATAAAAACAATCGAGCCATGTTAAAGGCGGTGTCTAATATACAGCCCAAGTTGACTGATTTCAGCTCATACGTAAAATCAAGGAAGCACTTAAACATTTTGTAAATGCGCCACTACATGTACAGACACCACAAAGGTCTCATTTATTTCTATCGTCTGGGTCTGCCAACCATGCGTTAATGTCCTTGTTAGCCACAATTGGCTGCTTTCCTTATAATCCCCCTCACTGTTCCTCTCGAGGGCAGTGATGCGAATCCCTATACAGATCAGCCTGTAACGTTCCAAAGAAGATGATTTGTGATGCAAAAAGTGCGTACCAGCCTATTTTTCAACTTTTGCACCGTCCCATCCTTTAACATCACAATCGGAAGATTTTTTTTTCTAATGAACTTGAACGCTGAATGCTGCAGCAACTGTCTTTCGACTATCGTAATTCGTATTGTGTCCATGTCGCCATGACCACGTCGATATATACCTTGTATTTAAAATAGTAACATCAGAACCCCCTAGTAAAATCCAAGTACAAATTCATAAATTAGCAATTAGCACCGACTGTTTATAAATAAGATGTGTTTGCTCATACGCACCTACAGAAGAAATGCCCCCCCCCCCATACACA
>NW_004797852.1:86371-98871 GCF_000002075.1 Aplysia californica | reverse complement strand
ATATCTATCTATCTCTCTCTCTCTCTCTCTCTCTCTCTCTCTCTCTCTCTCTCTCTATCTATCTATCTATCTATCTATCTATCTATCTATCTATCTATCTATCTATTTATTTATCTATCTGTCTATCTATCAATGTATCTATCTATCTATCTATCTATCTATCTATCTATCTATCTATCTATCTATCTATCAGTCACTGTATCTATCCATCTATCTATCTATCTGTCTATCTATCAATATATCTATATATCTATCTATCTATCTATCTATCTATCTATCTATCTATCTATCTATCTATCTATCTATCTATCTATCACACTTACATTCTCCCGCTCAGTGAACTCAGCACTGTAATTTTCTTTAAAAGTCCCCTCCGATCAAACTGTTACCTGCAGGTATCATATAACAGACGCTTATCAAATTGCTTCTTTCTTTTCTTTTACACACGTTCACTCCCCAACCCCCCTTCTTCCTTCTCCTTTTCATTTGCTCAAGGCGTATCTTCAGTCCACGGCGTATGTTGACACCGCAAGGTGCTTTTGCTGCGGGGGTGGTTTGGATAGTTCTTACATAAAGGCCAGGGAGAAGGGTGCGCGTGACACCAGCACGCGCTCGGGCCTTCTTTAGAACGGCGCCAAAACAAAATCTATTTGAAAGGACGATTTCAGAGGTAATTTATATGCACGCGGGCACAAACGCACACACACAGGCACACGCACACACACACACACACACTCCTCACACACACACACACACACACACACACACACACACACACACACACACATAATATCAGACACACGCACGCAAACACTAACAGATAGAAGAGAGAGAGAGAGAGAGAGAGAGAGAGAGAGAGAGAGAGAGAGAGAGAGAGAAAGAGAGAGAAAGAGAGAGATAGTGGGTGGTGGGGGGTATACGCGCGCGTATATTATTATTATCCCTGTTGACATCTGCTGTGTGTTCCGCTCTTTAATTGGACTTTATAACTGAACACAAAACTTTATATAATATATTTATTCCCTTTTTATTATTCTGGCAATTCTTAAAGGAAATGTCAGTTCAATGCTAGCTGAAATGTTTTTGGGGATTCAAATCATTTAAATCGCACCAACGCCCAACACGATATCAATTAAATGACGTAGCATCGGCGAAAGACTTTCAACTCGTCTTGTGTCATAAGCTGACCTTTGCACCGAAGAAGCACAGGTGATGAAAGTAATATATTCAGCTATCTTATAGGGGGCAATGTAACAGAGTGCCTAACATGACGAAAGTTTCCTAATGAAATCCATATGATAATATTATTATCCTCATGTACTGGGCATTTGATTTGATTTTTCCGCAGAGAGTTTTTTAAAAGCGTAACTGGGCACTCTCCTAGTTCTCCTTTTGGCTTCCTTTGGTGAATAGCAGTATTGACAAGGACTTTGAAATATCTAATTGACTGATTGGTTGATTGATTGATTGATTAAATAATTGATTGATTGATTGATTGATTGATTGATTGATTGATTGGATACATTTAGATTGTTTTATGTTAATGAAAAGTGACGTGTAGCATTTGATTGCTTTGCGTCTTAATATAGTTACTTCTGCATTTATTATAATAATTTTTTATGTAATTTGAGTACCATTAATATTTGCCCCGACACCATTTTGTTAAACTATAAATAAACGCCCTGAAACAAAACAAAATGCGGCAATGATGCAATCGATGAGCTCATGGCTCAGATACGAAAAGTTAGCACATTAGGGCCCACATGTATGTGAACACAATGAGACTAGATCAAGCTGAAACAGCAATAGACCTTAATGGTTGTCAGACCTCCGCTAAGACTGGTGACTCGTTGACCCAAGGGACACAACTTCACAGCTCTCACAGCGCCAGGTATTTCTTTGCCGTGTCAATAGTCAGAGACGTACTTGGATGCCATCCTGAAGTTTGGGTGCTGCTTGTTTGAAAAGCGAATCATAGAGAAAGTACTCACCCTCACCCTCCTTTTTGTTTCTTGATTCTATTTATTTACTTATAAGGATAATAATCATTAACAGCATATTATTATTATTACTATTGTCATTATCATCAGTAACATTATTATTGTTTTTGACATTATCTTTATCATTATTTTAGGGGGTTGTCAAAACAGCTTACGTTAATTCCCGCCACGATTTAGTTGCCAAAGAAACTTATTTGTTTTTAGTTTTCAGCTTAGAAGTTACGTTCGATACATTTTCTTTATACTCATGGTTTTAGCAGGAAAACCAAGGCTGTGGTTTCCATGTGCGACTACACCATCTTAGATTTGGTTGATTTTTTTTCTCAACTTTACCTACATTTTATTCAAGTGATAGAGAAGACTAAGATGTTATTCCCCTAATAAACTCTTGTACCATCTGTTCTTGTAATGGGCTACGGTGGCGAGTGTTGTGTTTACATAAAACACAGCCCATTGCGCGCGTGGTTGCAGTATTGCGGTGGGAGGTGAAGTGATTTTTTGGTAGGGGGGGGGGGGGATTGCATCATCTCTGAGATATGAGGGCGGGGAAGCTTTTCTTACCTGGTCGCTCGCATACGTACGATTTTTTTTTTGAAGACTCATCATGTCTGTATGTCATCATCACCACTGCTTTCTTCCCCTGCATCAGAGTAGAGGCCAAAATCAAACGTTTCCCACCAGCCCCCCCCCCCCCTTATCCTGGGCTAGACTAAAGATATTGCTTCATGTCTTCCCACTTTTCTATACCGCATTTTCTTTGACTTCTCTCTGGGCTCCACATGGCCTTCCCCTTTATTTATTTCTTTGTGGATTCTAATCCAGCTTTCTGTTCACCTGATCCAGAGAAACTTTCTCAGATACTTGCTCAATGTCCGTGTGTAGACCTACAGAAAAGATGTGGCCTTTGTTGATTGAAAAAGGAAAGGGGGGAGGGGGGGGCTTAGAGGCGTATTGTAGAAGGTTACTGAAAAAAAGTGTAGCATCTGACGCTAATTGACTCTAAAGATTGGAAATGCGAGAAAATAGGCGTATAAAAACCAATCGATTGAGTGAATTTTTTATGAATTAAAACATTGATAGGCTGACTGACTTATAGAAGGCTTGGTTTGTATATTTGACATCATTTTGGAAAGCGTTTTAATAGTGAAACGCTGGACAATACTAGGCTGGTCCTTGCTGGCCAGTTCAAAGCAGTCGTCTCCCTGATCATCATACAATGGAGGCATTTAGACCTTAAATGAAGTCAGATTCGCTGGGGGAGTTTTACAGTCACTCTTGATACTGAGTTCTTCATTCCCACTTTATATTGGTCACGGCGTCAATGGTGAGTAGTTGGTGCTTGCGCTTGTGTTATCTGTTCATTCTGCTTCTTTTCATTTGGTATAACTATCCTGATCTGATGGGAAAGGAAACGTTGGGTTTTTTTCTCTAGATGACGCAGAGTAAACTGCAACAAAACGACAACACACAATTCAGGCAAAATAGATAACGAACTTATCTCAAATTCTCTTCTGGCATAGCTGTATGCTGCACTTATACTAGAAAAACAGCAATGTGGACACTGAGAAAATCACGTTTTAACTTTCGTACGTAAATAAAAATTCCTACCAAACTGAAAATGCTTAAGTCCCGCGCATTACAATATGAACTTATGCGGTTGCGAGTGCCGTAAAACACGTTTTTTAAATGTATTTAAATGAAAATAGCTGAAATGTAAAATCAAACGCGAAACTAACTTTTCTATTGCTGAATTTGCTCTTGCCTCTCTTACCCAAATACACCTGTATTGCCATGTCTTTTTTTTTTCATAACGTTAGCGGTAAGAATAGTATTGATAAGCAGGTGATTGCGAAATCATACCTGCAAAATTCTAGGACCTGCTTATTATTAAAGGTATGCATGCATTAGGTTCTTAAAAAAGGATGAATGGTGTATATTCATGTATTATAACTTTCCCCTGCGTCCCTGATAAACTTTTGAGGAGGTGCAGTCGTAAGAATAATGGGTTGATTCCAAGACAATCCTGGAAAAACGAAGTCCTGGATTTTATCATGGAACAAATAGAAAGTGATCTGTTTTCTTTCAGCGGGTCTGGATGAGGATTCCTTCTTTAAATGTACCGCCTACGCTACAGATCTGGAAAAAATATTCTTTGGTGGGGAGCAGAACAAGAAAACCTATTGTTTTGCTTGCATGGCGTTGCATTTATTTTAAGAACAATGGCCGAACAGAGGCCAAAGAGAGGTACAAGAAAATACCGAGAATAAAAAAGTCGGATGAGGGAGGGAGGGGGGATGAGAAAATGGGAGAGAAGGAGATTGGTGGTAAAAGAGAGGAAACGGGTGGTGGCTGGGGGATAGGGGAGAGGGGAGGGGGCTCTTATACTTGGACGACCACTCATACCAAAAAAACGGGACACAGGAACATGCATATCCACGCACAGGAGGCAGGCAAACACACACACACACACACACACACACACACACACACACACACACACACACACACATACACACACATACACACTCACAATGATCGGTACGAAGGAAGACTTTTCAAAACGAAAAAAACGGTAGATGTTTGCAACAGTTTTAAGACAGAAATAAAACAACAAAAGACTAGATTGAAAAAAACAAAACAAAGGAAAATTTAAAAAAAGAATACAAGGGAATTACCCAATCACCGAGACACACGAGCTATTGGACTGGGCTATGTTGGGAAAATGCGTCGTGTTCGATGACAGCGATTACATTGGTGACGTCACAACCAGTGATTGCCATCTGGCTGTGATGCGGGTTTAATGTCTGAACATCACGGGAAATGGCTAAAATTAGGCGTGATATCATCGATGGACGGACAAACTGACTTCCCCGTGACCCCTGCCCCCCGGTGCACTGTGCCCTTCATTCCTCCTACTAATCTCACTCTTCTCCCTCTATTAGTTCGTGGTTAGAACAACCTGGTTTTCCTCTTGCCGTCTATGGTTGGAGGAAAGTCCTGGTTGATTCTCTGCTCTCTTCTGTTTTGTATGTTTTCGGAATTGTATGGGTTTTATACCCTTGCAGCACTGTAAGGTTATTAATTAAGAAGCGTGAAGTCTGACGTTGTGTCCTTCGGAAAGGCATTTTGCACGAGTTTTCCTCACTTCACCCAAGTGAGAATGGGTATCCAGCTATAGGCAACGAAACGTCTTGCCAGTGTGTTAGTGTTTGGGTCCGTGCAATCCGCAGATTGTACTGTATGTTTCCCGTGAAGACGAGAATGTTTCTCTGACTGCTCTCGGGTCCGCTGGGGTAATAATAGCTGTAAAGAGCATAGACCATGCTGTAGAGCCTGGTTGTGCGCTATATAATTGCAGTTATTATTATCATAATTTAAGCTTCATCCCCGATAGGACCGGGGCAAATGGAAAAATTTGTAAGAAGGGTCTTTCGCTAGGACACAACGTCTGAACGTCTGAATGGCTGTAAAGCGCACAGAGCGTGCTGTAGAGCGTGGATATTCGCTATATAAATGCAATTATTATAAATTATTGTAATAACGAGCTGATCCCGGATCCCCCGAACTCGTAAAAATCTCATGATTGCTGGTCCGGAAACCTAACGACTCGTCTACCGACAGCACTGTCTCTGTTTAATGAAGTGTTTTTCTTAGGTATCGTGTTTGTATTTACTGGAAACAAAAGATGACTCAGAGAGTTAGATGACAAAAGGAAAGATTCCAAGGTATTTGGCCAGATGTTTAAATCCATTTAAAATTGTGAAACAAAAATTCGTCAAGCTGTAAAGTTAGTACTTTCTTTGAGTTGAAAGATTATTACTTCAGCACAACTTCTCTCCTCTCTCAGATCTTAGACGGTATTCGTATCTCACTGGTGGTATATCGATTGCATAAAGGCCCGAAAATCAAATTATGATATCCGAATTCGACTTTTTTAAAGTCATTTTTAAATACCTCACTCCTTTTCAAAAAGGCAACAGTTTCTATTTATAGCTTGTAATGTTTGTGAAATTTTTTTAAAAGGTGGGCGCCATTTATCGAGAGCTGCCATTGGTGCATTATGGAAACGGGAAATGGGGGTATGAATAGGGCCCTAGGTTCATCCAAATCTTTCCTCATTAAAATACAACCGTTGCGGGAAGTGTACTCTTGAGGACAAAAGTAGCAGTTGATATATTAATTCTTCTCCGTAGGCCTTAAGAAGTCCCGCTCAACACACACAAGAAAGAAGAGTTGCCAACCTTGAAACGCCAAAAAGAGCTTACCGAAGAAAAGGCGGGAAGGTTTCTACAAACAAACGCCCGTCCAAGCCCTCCGAAGCGCCTTGTAATTTATATTAACTTTTTGAGCGCAGTAAAATCTCCGGTCCTCTTCTGTACCCTTAAATAACCCGCGTAGAACAAGATTAATATGGAGGGTATTAGGCAGTCGTCCGTCCTTGTGTGAATAGCAAGGAACTTGTTTCCTGAATAAAAACTTTTGATTTCATTCAGAAAGCCATAATTGTGGGCGTGTTCGGGATTTCAAACCACGCGCTTTTCAAAAAATGAGGAAAACACGTGCCGCATATTTTGGTGCAAATATCCCCGGTTCAAAGTCTTAGTGTTGTTGTCAACTTCGGTGCTTTTTCCCTGAGTACAAACAACTTCAATGACGATTTAAATCAAGTCGACATATTAATATGAATCCTCTATGGCTTTTTATGTACGCGTGTCAAGATATTCTGTGTCTGTGCATAAGGCACCTTAAAACCGTTTTAGCGGTAAATGCAAGGTGTCGGCACACACAGTTTCATTTTGAGTGGTTGACGGTTGCACGAGTGAAGCCTAAAATGGTAAACACAACACGCCTTTGATATTGAATGAGAGCAAAACTGAATAACTACTTTAAAATTCTGACTATGTTATTACGACGTTGGCCCACACAGCGAGTCAGCGGGCGCGTGCTGTTACGTTGACAGGAAGGACGCCAAGTTAGTCGTAGGTCTGCAGGAAGTCAAGTTTGACGACAACAAGAGGTCTTTGTTGGCTGACACTGTCCACTGGTGTTAGCATTCACTTTTTGACGGGGAGCTTTTTAAAATATTCAAAGTCTGAAAAGTGAACGGTGGTCACGAACAGTAGTACGATTTTGGTTCTGCAACTTCCTTTCCATTATCCTCGTCTACAATATGCTTTTTACATCTTACGTGATTGAAATACTGTGTGCGGGAACGTGATTCCCATGTGCCAGGGTAAGGATTTTGCTCCTGAATGTGAGAAAAGGATACAATCATTTTTCATTCTATCGGTCATCATCAGCGAACATAATATAACCAATCCCTGGATTTCGTGAATAAGCCATGAGTGGATGGAAATCAACAAAGAATAGAGTAACCACGCCGAAAATTACGATGAAACATAATATGAATATCGTGACCTCAGTGCTTTTTTTGTCCTATCCTCATTTTTAATAACAGTGAAAACAGTCCATAACAAAGAGTGAGCTTAAGAAGAAGTCACATTTTCAATGTTTAAAAAAAATGGAGATAGGACAAAAAAGCACTGAGGTCGCGAATATCCCTTATTCCTCTTTTTTAAGCTGTACGTATTCCATTATTTTTTGTAAGCCCCAAAGGGAAAAAGCTGCCTTCTTTATCATATGTCTTTTATATCTCTCTCCACAGAGCCATCAAACCAAGTCTTTGTTCAAAAAGTAGATTCTGGTTCTGAGCCCCAACCACTCAGCATAACCACCTTCCACACTAAGCTCAAACATCCCGCCGAGCCGTACCACGAGCTATTGATCAAGTCTGCTATCTTGCGCATGCGTCTGCAGCACCAGAGGACAAGCCTGCAGCAAGGCGGGGTTAATACTCTGAAGTCACCCCTCAATGTGAGCATGTACTGGCTCCAGCATGAAGACAGCAGCAATCACAACACTGAGCATAGCAGCTCAAAGAAAAGACTGTTGAAATCCTTCACTATCCATGGCACTAACGTGCAGACTTTGACATTGGACGTGGAATCGCTACTGTCTTCGAGCATTGCAGACTTTGAAGACAGCCACCGACCAATAAGAATTGGGGTGACGGTTCAGGAAATGGGCTCATCTTCCAGTGATGCTAAAGACAAACATTCCATATCAGCTGTGTCTGCTTCGATATTTGGACAGCCACAGTCTCAAACAAAAGTTCCACACATACAGCAAAGTTCTACAACACAACAGCAACAGCAACAGAAACAACAGCTACAAATACAACAGCAACTTAAGAAAAATTCACAACAACAACAGCAACAACAACAACAACAGCAACAACAACAACAACCCTCGCAGCAACACCACACAGTGGACATTGCGGCGTCGCTGGAAGTGACGTCTCGAACCCGCAACCTCAGGCGTCTGTCTCGTGGCCGTCGTGACACGGCCAGACGGGAGTGCTCCAACAGCTTGTGCTGTCGCCATCAGGTCTACATCTCCTTTTCCGACATCGGCTGGGACGACTGGGTGGTGGCGCCTGAAGGCTACAACGCCTACTTCTGTAAAGGAGACTGTCCACTGCGATATAAGTCGTCTTCCACATTCTCGCAGATTAAAAGTTTGCTGCACGCCAAGAACCACAACCTCATCCCGTCCCCCGTTTGTGCTGCCACAGGTTACAGTAGCCTACCTGTCCTCTACTACGACGATTTTGGCGCATTGCAGGACACAGACTATGCCGATATGCTTGTGACTGGATGCCGATGTAATTAGATGAGATATATTATTCAAATTCCGCTTTAAAAACAGGGTGTACCTTGAAAGGAGGCCTGGTTGACGGCCTGCCACACGCAACAAGAAAATGGTTTGTGATAATATACAGTTTATAACACACGACAAACAGGACATGTCACGTGACACAAAGCACACAGCATACTGCATTCTACATGTAACAAACGACACAGGATATCTAACGTAAAAACACCATGAAATATGCAACATTCAAAACACTTTTTTCAACTAGTGCAACCTACGACAGCATGCATATTAGGAACACGAAAGATGGAAATAGCCCACCAACAAAATACGAATTGTTATCACATTATATTATGTGCATACGGCAAAAAAGCCTTGCATTCAAAAGACCAACAAGTAGGCAATTCACAAGCCACACAAAAGCATCACGTGCCGATACATAGCACTCAAACCACATCCAAGAAACGTGACACCGCGCATATACACACACATACACACACACACACAAACACACACACAAACACACAAACACACACACACACAAACGCACACACACACACACACAACACACACACACACACACACACACACACACACACACACACACACAACACCTATTGACAACGATCTGCTCAAAGACCAGTCCGCTGCCACAAGAGGCGTTACTTAAAGGAGGGACACGGTAGTTCCTGCGATAGAAATTTGCTGCTTGCTGCCATCATGCAGAAGAACTTTTACCGTACTGACCTCTCTGTTCATGTTTTGGCTGCTGAAGTCAGTTGTCTTAAGCAGTGATCAAAGGCATTTCAATACTAGAAAAATGAAGACAGGTCAACCAATGAACAGCATTCACATTCATTAAAAGATGATGACGTGTGGTGTCTGTCACGCTGAAAAAAATTCATATCATGTAGTACTGATCACAAATGCACACTAAGGACCATTTGATTTTGTATACTCTTATCTGAATATTTGTGTAAAAGGGGGAGCGGGATTAAAATGCTATGAGATTGTCTATCATGAAATTGAGAATGCGAGAATGTTTGTAAAGAGGGAGAAAGACAGGGTGAAAGAAATAAGGACTGAGAGAGAGAGAGAGAGAGAGAGAGAGAGAGAGAGAGAGAGAGAGAGAAAGAGAGAGAGAGAGAGAAATCGAAAAAAGACGTGTGAAAGAGGTATATAGAAACTGAATTGAGAGAAAAGAAGTTTCATTATGAGATTGGGTATGAGAAAAGAATGAGAGAATGATTTACGTGTTTTTAATAATTTATTCTCTCATACCGTTCAATAACAGCCTCAGTTTTTTGTGATAACTTCACCTGACATGCCCCAAAATGTTCTGACTGTTACACATAATGTACATGTATTTAATTTGGTTTGGTGTTTCTTCTACCTTAACTTGTTGTCATCTCCAATACAGTTGATTAAATTTATTCAGCTACATTGCTGCCTGCTTGAACACTTGTGCACATTTTTTTAAAGAAGTTGAGATCGCGCATTTTTGTGTATGTCTGTATTTAAACGACAGGTTACCGTCTTACACAGTGTTATTATAAAGAAGAAGAACGCAAGGGAAAGTGCCCGTTTGAACGAGCCATTGTCTTATACATGCTGTCGTTGGTTCAGGTTCGAAAAATATTATATATGATGCCTTGGGTATTGTAGTGGGGCGAATTAGCATTTGCTCAAAATTAGATCATGGCCTTAGAGATTTACCTAAAGTTCACATAGAGACCAGATGTGTGCGAATGTGGGTATTTTACTAAAACGGGTTTTTAAAAGCTTTTTAGCTTATCCTTGCATTCTGTACAACATTTTGGTAAAAGAATCTGGGCTATTGTTTCATAGGGTTTCTCTGGCTCCTTAATCTGGAGCTAAACGTTTCTCAGGTGTAATTTAAAAGTTTATAAAAAGGGAGGAGAGGGATCGGGAATCGGCCAACAGGAGTTAAGTGCCTCTGTGTCAAGTATAGATAAACATTAGCAATAGAAAAAATATATTATAACATAATTTAATATAAAATATGGTTCAAACTCTAGCAGCAGCAAAGGAACCACACTCCGCAACTAAATATTTAAGCTCCTTTATCAGGTTCTATGGACACCAAACTCCCTCCACCATATCGTTATGGTGGTTTATTTCGCTTCTGCTCACGCATTTCCCTTTTTTTGGGGGGTGGAGGGGTTGTTGTTTTGTTTCTGTTTATTCCTTGGGTTTTTTGTTGTTGTTTTTTTTTGGGGGGGGGCGGGTGCTTATATAGATGATGGGCCTCACAAGTAGCCGTATTATATTTCTTCTCGATTTAAAAAAATGCCGACTACTCCAATTTCATAATGATTTTTCTCACACAACATGTTGGTGTGTGGGCACAGACGTCCCCGTGAGTAGATACCACATTGAGAGTAGTTGTCGTTTATAGCAACTGCACTGTCTCACACTCTCAATTTATCATTCAAGTGCGAAGAGTTTAATAACAGGTTTCAAAGGAAACGCTCTACAGATCGTTTAGTTTTACCGATGGTGTCAGTCCGATTCTATCCACAAGCTAGAGCAGAACCTCATTGTATACAGCTGTAGACCCTTTGTAGATGACGTAATGGTGATCATTTTTATTGTCTTTTCGCACTTACTAGGTGATTTCACTTGTTTAGTTCAGCAAATTTCCCCTGGTGTTGTCATCGGGCCAGCGTAATAAAGACTTTACGATTTGATAGACTTTAACAAAAAGAAATAGCCTGTAAGGTGGGGGGGGGGGGTAAAGGAACTGTTGTCTCTGTCCGATGTGTAGCGAGTAGCGAACTACTCTTGACAAACGGGAGGCTCGTTACCCATCCGCTCGTTTGCGTGTAGTGCCAGCAAGTAGTTCGTTACTTGTGGACGCTGGTTTAGCGAGTTCGACCCAACTCTATTCTGTGGTGTAGCGGTAAGGCACTTCTCTATTGCAGCCAGAAAACCAGAGTTCAAGGTCAGTGTGGGAGAATTTTTATTGAGTATCTTAGCTTCTCTGCTAGGACATTGTAAACCTCTCAGCCAGGGTTGGCCTTGATAGGCAGGGTCAAAGTCTACCTCCTAAATGATCTAAATTGTGTCAATGGGGGTGTAAAATACATTTTTAAAAAAATGTTTAAACTATTCTCAAATTTATGAATCATAGTTGAATATGGGAAAAAGTTGATTTCTTAATTAATAATGTAGATATTTGATATTTGTTTCTTTTCGTGCCGTTACTGGTGGTAGGAGTAGTGGGTTACTGAGTGTTTTAGAGATAGATGAGGAGAGGAAGGGGTGTAGGTAGAGTTGATTAAATGTTTTTTCTCTTTTTATAAGTTTATTTTGCAATTAAAGACTATTGGTGGATGTGTAGTGGATGCTCTGGAATGGTTTGCTACTTCTTTCCTATAAAGCATCTATGATCCTTATTTCTCTCCTTGTGTTTTTTGTATAAGACACTCTCTTGTGACACGTCTAATCTTCAGCTCCTTTTTGACTAATTGTGTTGCAAGTGCTAAAAAATTCTCACCAAACTTAAATCTATTACAAACTTACCTCATGGCTATACAAATTTTAAGATTTTTTCTTGACCTAAAGTAAGCCTTCAGTCTTATATGATGAACCTGGTCATCAATGATGAAATGGCAAACTACAACCTGTGTAAAGACTGGATTCTGGAGCCTGCAAGAAGAAATGTGAGTGAACATTTGAGGGTGAATAGAATGTGGTATTCTTACTAAGAATCTCTCTGTCGTGTATCTTGCTCTAGAAGCCTCTGTTCTGTCTAAAAGGGTT
>NW_004797852.1:78805-86271 GCF_000002075.1 Aplysia californica | reverse complement strand
CTTTGCAAGATGAAGGGCGTTACACTCGGAGATCTAGAGAAAACGCTGACAAGCCAAGAACCGATTGTATAAGGAAGTGCTTTATCCTAACAAAAACTAAAACTTTAAAAAAAAAAAGAATTTACGAGTCTTTAAACCCTGTGAGTCAAAGTCAACATGAGTCATAACGTCCCTCTGGAATGAAATGTAAGCTTCCACCGCAACACAGAAAGCTTCCGGTGAAAATGACGGTTACCCCAGTAGGTCTATTTCCGCTCTGATTCTGTTCCCTCACTTCCGCCTTCGTTCTCCTCCCACGCAAAGGGTGCGGCCTTGGTAAACGCCAACAGGTGAAATCTGACGAACGAAGAAAGCAGAACTAAGAAAAACGGCAGTTCAAACCCAGTTCTCCCAACACTCACCTATGGTTAGCTTGACAGGCAGGTTCGCTTTCCATTTATTGGTTTTGACGAGTAATTTGCTGAGTGAGAACTTTTGTCTTTCGTTGACGTTTGTAAAACATTTCACATAGCCGCACCCTATTGTTATGTTATTGAATATGTTTTACTTTTTTGAAACTCACAAAAACAGCACCTAGAAATGGATAGCTGGTACATCGACAGATAAATGATTTGTGATTCAGGTTTTTTTGTTATTGTTCCTTTGCGCGAGAGTCGATATTGTCTGTTTGTCTTCACACCAGCCTTGTTGCACAAGAATTTAAATCGGGTCTGCTCGCCTTATTTATTTATTTATTTATTCAGGTTTTTTTAATTTACTTATTTATTCATGTATTTATTCATTCATTTATTCATTTATTCATTTATTTGTATTCATTTGTTTGTCTGTTCAACCTCCATTCAATTGTTCACTCACTCATTTACTGATCTATAATTTATTTATTTATTCAGGTATTTATTTCTCCAGATTCCCCAGGCCGGTGACAATAAGCTACCCCAAAATTATAAAGTTATATCTGTTCAGTACCTAGTTTTGAGAATTTTTGAGTTCGTAGCATGTCCAGCTTTTTCGAATGCAGTCTTTGAATTCTAGATAACGACTCCGAATAATCTTTCGGTTTTGATAAAGCAAATAAAACATTTGGTTTCAGACCTCACGGCGTAATAACTCAAAACGACCAAAAATGTCTGAAAAAAACTTTGTAATTATAGGGTCGCGATTGCTCGCCGTCTTAGTCTTCAAAGAACTAGATATTTCAACAGAGCAGTCTCCATATCAATGTCGTGTTGAGTTTGAACCAAATAATGATAAGAATAATTGACTCCACTTGTTTCATGTCCTTATGAAACATCATTGTTATCATTATGGAAAGGGGCACCCCTTGAAAATGCTGACTTTTTTGGTCAAACTATGGAATTTTAAGTAAGTAAGTAAGTGAGTTTATTCGGTGTTTACGAGTTATTGGCCCGCACCACGTAATGTAAAGCACTCATTTTTTAATTAAAGTTTCCTTGAAGTAAAAAATACAGGTTGTGCACATATCTGTTATCATGGGACAAACATTGTACATTTCTGTCACTGGGCCGAGTCAGGCAGGGGGAAAAAACAATTTTCATCGATGTACAAAGTATGGACAATAGAAAAAAAAGAGTGAAATTCGTCTTCAGTTGCATTTTATGTAATTTTAGTTGTTTACTGATAAGTAAAGTTCGGTCACTTGAGCATCTAAAAGCAAAAAGAAATTAAAGAAACTTCTCATTCATATCATAAATTGACCTAGAAAGCATGAAAATAGTTAGGCATTTTTTTGCGCATTTCTGCAAGAAACAGCCGTTTTTTCTAAATACAATATTTTGAAGAAGTTATTTACCTATTGCGTTTTTATTATTCATCCTATTTGCACAAAACTTTCAGGGAAACATTTGCTATGTACAAAGTTGAACTGAAAAGAAACTTACACAAAAAAACGTTTCGTTATTTGATTTACAACAGATTAAATTATTTAACCTTATTCAGGTTTCATGTTATTTACGCCAGTAAAATTTCCAAAACAGTTGTTATTTTTTATTATTATTATTGAACATGTCAAATACTTCCCGAAATTCTGTAAGTAGCAGAGGTACACAGTCACTAATGTTAGGGACATTTGGTCAATAAACCATTTTAACAGCTTTAGGGAATTACATTAGGTTGTTTATCTTCAAGATGGGCACCCTGACCACAGCAATCTTGCTAAGCAAGCATACATCAAAATGCATATGTAAAGATTTCACTATATCTAAGTCATTTATGTAAATAAATTTCATATCAGGTGCTTAGTTTATAAAATGGGGCTCACGGGTCGCCCCTATCGTTAATTCACTCATCAAAACCCAGCCCCGTTTGCACCTGAAATCTTACCTGCAAACTGCCTCAATCTGTTCCTCGCGCTGCCATCTGCAATCATGTCAGACTTACCATAATTATCCGTAAGTCGCGGAAGAAGAAAAACAGCGTCTTAGTTTTCTACCCCC
This sequence comes from Aplysia californica, assembly GCF_000002075.1. Lineage (NCBI taxonomy): Eukaryota > Metazoa > Mollusca > Gastropoda > Aplysiida > Aplysiidae > Aplysia > Aplysia californica. The sequence goes on along the minus strand of NW_004797852.1, from coordinate 83,818 downwards.
ACGCCCTGATCCCATTCTCCCCATGTCAAGTTCACCTCAAACTTCAGGTTCCAACCCATACATCGTTAACCTCATGATATTGCTCGGTATTGTTGGCGACCCACTGATACATGGCGAGCCATTCATGGACATCCCTTTTTTGATTGCTTGGGGGCCTAACCGAGAGAGATGATAATATTATTATTGTTGTTCCATTGTATTACCACGATTGTTATTAAATTAAATGTTATTTATTAGGATTGTGATATTGTTCCGCTTCTTGCCTAAAAGTTCCATGTCTCGGTCATGTATTTGACAATTCCATAATTATTACTGATTGCACTTCCAGTTGAAATGTCTGTGAGTAAGAGGTGTGAATGTTTTTCTTCTGTTTACACCGGGGGCTACTGTTGAAGCCTCACCGTTAGGATGCAATCACTCATGACGGCGTCACTACACGTAGAAACGACAGTTGCTCAGTAAAGTGTTGTATCTGTCCTGAATGGCCACAGACTCGGAATAAGTCGCGAGCTCAGAGTCAAAAGTCGCTATTTAAAATGTGAAGGTGTATTTTGGCTCTGATCTCAAGACTTGATAGATAATATGTACAGAGAGCGGTTCTGCCATTTCCACCCCATGACTGCTCTCAACTGCACACATTGTTTTTTTGCTTGTTCAACTGCAAAGATCATTCATTCATTTTCATAATGCAACTATTGTTCTTGGGTTTTTTGGCAAAATATTAAAATTGATTTTTTCTTCTTGCAATTGCGGTGTTCACGTTGTTGTATATGATGAGAAACTAATCATGAAGAGTGCTTTGTTTGCAATATTTTTTTCTTCTCTTGAGTCTTAAATTTAAACATAGTTCCTGCTGTATTGTTTTTCCTGACAAAACTGGATTGTTTGAAAAGTTCGGAAGACAATTTCAGACCTGATGAGGAACTGAAGCACAAAATTTCATATTCAAAAACTATTAAAAGCTGAGCCTTGAACAGGACACCGAAAAGTAAACTGTATTTGACATTAATTTGGCTGGGAATTACTGACACAGCAAATAGAAGAGTGCTGACTAGTGGGAAACTTAACACCAGTTCTTCTTGTTTTCACGCACGACGCATTCTGTCTTGTCTCGGCTTATGAATACCATGAATACACACGCCAGACACTCGCCTGTGTTATGATGGGGACTAATAAAACTTACGCGTGAGCACACCTTGGAATGCGTGTCTTGCAGACATGGTGATATTCTGTGTGTTGTAAACTGTCTACATTGAAGCTTCGAGACTCTTGCAACGTCTATCAATTATAATTTTTCTAACAGTTTACTGCCTCCACGTTTCTACAACTACCTTGGGAGTGTAAATAATACGAGAGTCTGTGAGTTGGGAAGAAAGAGAAAAAGCAGAAATACAGAATACTAAAAGAGGGAGAGATAGTTTTAGAAAGAGAGAGGGGACAGGAAGGATATACGTACGTAAAATACAAATGTATATAAACACACACAAACACACACACACACACACACACATACACACACACACACACACACACTCACATACACACACACATACACACACACACACACACATACACACACACGCGCACACTAATAAAAGCGCTTTGTTGAAGCATGCAGGAGACCCAAGTTCGATTCGCGATTCAGTAGAATTCTTTTTATAGAGTACCTCGGTCTTTCTGCTGGCTTGTTATTGTATACGTCATAGACCGGGTTGGCCCTGACGGGAAGGGTCGCAGGCCCCCTTACTAACTGAAACTGTGTTAAAGGGTGCATTAAAACTCCAACATTTTAAAAAAATCATACTTACAAACATACATAATATCTTGGTTGGTAAAAACCAGGGACAGAGTGTAAAAAGGCCTTGAATGTGTTCACATGATCAGGCTTTAGGTTTAGAACATGTTTCAAACCTATCTGAGGTGTCGTCCAAAAGAAAATTGAAAATGTAGTCACCAAATTATTGTTAAAGCCTTGTACTATTCATTCATGTGGCATACCAATTTAAAGCTAAATAAATTCTGCATCATCTGACACATTAATTTTGCTTTTTTTGTTTTAAGACACCCGAAATATATGGTCACTCAATATTTACTTTAAAAAATCAGGCTTGGCAAAGTTGTGCAACATCAAAGAAACGTAAAAGTGTATTCAGGTGCATCAACATTGGTGGAATGGACATGTATTGAAAATCATATGAAAGAAAATATTAGTGTCTCTATAATGAACAGCATCTTCTAATAATAATTTCAAACAGAGTAGTCACAAATACCACGTTAAACCTGGACGTAACATTACAAGTGCTCATTAGTATGATTTTGTTTTTGTTTAGGAGCTATTAGTTTCTTGTAGAGCGCAAAACCATTCTTTGCACATAGACTGTATTAGATAGATTTTGGAGTAATCATCAGTCAGTGAGGAGCAGAGGTCACGATGCTGCCATGGTTTTGGGTAGTCTGGGGTGAAATTAACAAAACTGCCCTCGGGTGAATCACCGGATGTCTTGGTTTAGTGGACTACAACGCGCAAGAGCTGGAACGTAATATCTTACTCGTATTTTCGTCATGGCGTTATTCAAGTAGACATCTTCATCAGGGGCGGCTAGTGGGTCTAAAAACTGGGCGTGCACAATTAAGCTATCTTAGGCTGAAGATAATCAAGGGCAGAGTAAATGGGATGGTGTATAATTTGAGGATCCTTGGGTTGGTGAAGGAAGACCGTATGCTTTTATTTTCATTCTTTTTACTTGTGGCTTTGACTTCTAGAACTAAATCTGTTTGTTAGCTAAACGTCAATTTCATCCATCCTACATTAGAACTGAACACTCAAGTAATACCTTTCACCACTCCACAACAAAACCGTTCAAAAGCACAACTCATAGGATGGTGACTTAAGTATGTCACGTTCCCCTCCCTCAGGTTCACGGTCACAGAGTCACTTAAAATAGCGACAAGACAATGAACCAATCACAATTCACTTGAGCACTCCGCTGGATTGCTCCGGGGCCCACATAATTTTGGTATGGAATAGTGCACAGTCCATGGCGTTTATTTTTAGACTACCTACTGTGGGCTATGTTTTGGCGCTATTTGGCAGGAGCACATTTGAGATGTGCCGTCTTATTAATATTAATCTACCCTCAAATTCACTACAAGTGTCGTCACCGCTTGGGTTATCTCAAAGAGAGATTTGTAGGTCAGGTTTCCACTGTTGAATATCCTGTTATGCTTACATACAGTGCATGAACTTAGGCATGGCATAGTAGATGTTTTACGGCGCTATAGAATAGAAATGACAGTTACGGCGCCAGCGAGGGCCTTGCTTTGATATAATATTTGGCTAGTGTTTGTTTGAGGTGTCTTTTATTGTATTATTGTGCGTGCTTTACGTCATAGAACATTAAAACATTTTGGGCGGCACTGCACGACCGTGCTCTATGGACGAACCGCGCCAGATCTTCATTCATGGCAAAGCACTTTCTCACATGACCAATGTCGCTAGAGAATTCTTGGAAAACCAAATCATATTAATTTGGAGTAGTCACCAGTAAATAGCCCCGATAAGAATCCTACAGGTATGTAAAGTCTCATGAAACAGCAGCTTAAGAAAATCGACTTGCCCACAATATTCAGACCCTTTGTGTGCAACTGTCTGTGACATTTGGATGGAAATGACATATTATTACATTGTATGTCCACAATTTAATAGAATGGATGCCCAAGGGGTTCGTACCCTACACAAAACCAATGACTGCTGAGCAAAATAACAATAAGCACATTTAATTAATGCTAAGTTCAAGTTTTTAGGTGGTTTTGCGTGGTAGTTCAGATTGCTCTGTTTTCCGTCTCGTTTGAAGCTATTGAAATGAAATATTGTTTATTGCAAAGACAAAATTCTTCATTCGTCGGACAGGCAATGTATGTCCGTTATATCAATATTGTTACTCCTTAATACACGCGCTAAGAGAACTTTAATGTTCTTTGATTTCGCACAATTTTGCCACGCCTGATTTCAGAAGGTCAGTTTTGAGTGACCATATCTCAGGCGTCTCTCCTTATAGATAGAATATTAACGTGGCAGATGGTGCAGAATTTATTTAGCTTTTAATTGGTATGCTGCATGAATAGGTAGTGAAAGGCTTTAACATGATGATTGGGTGATTACATTTTGAAGTTTCTTTTGGACGCCACTGTTATATGTGGGGCGTCCTATAAGTCTTCACCCTGACAGTATAAAAAGCAAACTGGTAAGTGGAAATTGGGCCCTGACAATGCTACTTCTTTTCGTATTCCTTCTACAAATTGACAAACTTTTGCCAGGTTCTTTTGACCTTCAAAAGTCCTTGAGCATAATATCATAATGACCTCGGCTGGCACTCAAACCAATCCTACTCTGCAGAAATAGCATTTTCACCTATCTATCTGCTCTCTCAAATACGTACGGTTCTTCAGAGTTGTCATCAAGATGTTCCTAGAATTGCATTCGAAAAAGCTTGACCATGTTGTGAAACTCGAAATATGTTAACTTCAAGTTTGTCAAAACTAGGTACCGGACAGACAAAACAATGTAATACTAGATATCTAGGGCAGCGAATATCTTATATCGAGGTAATTCTGGCTGACGAGGGAGCCAGCCATTTGTCTCATTTTCGCACCAAATTAAGGACAAGGGGGCAATGTGCTGAGCAGACTCGACAAAAGGGCTTAAGCTTAGCAGTGAAGTTTTTACAGAGAACAAAAAACAACAGTCATGACGGTGCGCGGTTTAGGATTTTATAGTTCGCTCCTTCTGTGCAAGATCCCAACACGTGCCATCGGTAGTTCTGTGTATCGTGCTCTCTGCAGTCTAGAAACTTAAGCTAAATTAATTGGATAGAATTGTGTGAAAAGGTCTTCTTGTGCAACGTATCTTAATTGATTTGTTAAAGTGTTTTGTTTTTGTTTTGTTTGGGTTTTTGTGATGGGTAGTGTTACGTGTGCGTACATGTACGCGCGCGCGCGCACGTGTGTGTGTGT
>NW_004797852.1:74307-77216 GCF_000002075.1 Aplysia californica | reverse complement strand
GGGGGGGTTATTGTTATTACTATTCATCATCATCTTCATCCAGTGCCAGATCTGCGACATACATCGGCGATCATGATTTTCCATTCATCCCTTTGCTCGGATGCTCTCAAAAAAGCTATGTTTCCCTGATCTTTTCCTGTTACCCATTTGTTTAGGTTCCCTAAGTATGTTGTTCTGGGCCTACCCCTGCCTCACTGGCCCTCAATTTTGCCAGTGAGAGCTAGATGTCTTTTCAGGTGTCCCAAAAACTACATTTGTCGTTTCCTGATTGTTTTTAACATTGAGCGTCCCACGTGGGCTTCATCAAGCCCTACCTCATTTGATTTCTTTTCCTTCCACGATACCCTTAGCAGTCTCCTAAGAAACCACATTTCTGTTGCTCCTATTTCATTTTCACTGTCTTTAGTGATTGTCCAGCATTCACAGCCATATAGAAGGGTTGACCAAACATAGCATTTCAGGACTTTCATTTCGGTGTTCATTGACATGTTTCTATTTTTCAGGATTGGGCTCATTTTATTGAAACTAGCCTTAGCTGTTGTAGTTCTCCGTTTTATTTCTGTGGAACATTTCGCTTCAGATGTTATCATATATTCTAGATATTTAAACTGTTGGACTTGTTTTATCTTTTCACCTTTACTAATGAGATTGCAACTAGGATTTGCTGCTTTTTTGGATATTACTAAGCATTCTGTTTTCTTTTTATTCAACAATAATCGTTAACGTTCAACTTCTGTTACAACAGTATCTAGAAGCAATTGAAGGTCCTTTTTTCGGAGCCTGCTACATGTATTAAAACTGTGTCATCTGCCTACCTGATGTCATTCATATTTTCTCCATTTACTTTGAGACCTGGACATTCTTCTATGTTTCTAAGGATTGTTTCACTGTACATGTTAAAGAGGTCTGGTGACATAACACATCTTTGCCTCACTCCTCGCCTAATCTGCTTATATTCACTGTATTCTCCATTAATTCGTACAGCAGCGTTTTGGTCTCAGTACAAATTTCTGATAATTCTTAGATCTCTTCCATCTATGTCTAGCTCTTCCAGTATTTTAAATAGCTCATCATGTCTAACTTTATCGAACGCCTTTGAATAATCTATGAAGCATAAATACAGATCTTTCTGTGCTTCAATACATCTTTCCATTAACATTGTTATGGTGAATATAGCATTTCTGGTGCCCTTGTCAGGAACAAGGCCGAATTGTGTTTTAGATATCTCTGGTCTTACACTTTTTCTCAATCTTCCCATTATTATTCGCAACAATATTTTTGTAAAATGACTCATAAGGCTAAATGTTCTATGAATATCACACTCAGTGGCACCTGGTGTTTTAGGTAAAGCTCTAAAAACTGACTTCATCATATCTTCTGAGATCTCACAGTTGTCATAAATAGCGTTTAGGAGCTTTGTTGTTATTTCAGTGCCTAGTTCTTTGAGCGCGACAATCACTTCAGCTGGAATATTATCTGGCCATGTGGCTTTTCCTTGTTTCATTTTCCTAATGGCTGCTTGCACTTCTGCTTTCAGTATTGGTGGTCCATTTATTTAATTCTTTATTACCGGTTTTTCTCCTCTATTATCTTTGAAATGTTCTTCTATGTATTCTGTCCATCTGTTAAGATGTTTAAGACATCCCCGTTGTCCATTAGAATATCCCCTCCTTTTGATCTTATGCATCCTGTATTTGAGCATCCTTCTATCCCACTTACTTCTTTGATTTTGGAAAGCATGTATTTGCTGTCTTTGTTTTGGTTCTTCTCTATTTGTTGACACTGATCATTTATCCATGTATCTTTTGCTTTGTTGCATTTTTTCTTTATTTCCCTGCTTTAGATTTTGTACTTTTCCACATTTGATTTTGCCTTTCTTCTCTCTTCCATAAGTTTTAATATGTCCTGGGTCATCCATTTTTTATTAGCTTTTTTTTTAGCTTTCGAGGGGATATTTTCTTCCACAGCTTCCATTTTTGAGTCTTTCATTTTCCTCCATAGTTCTTCCAAAGCTTGAAATTTATTTATTACTTCTATGGAGAAACGTTCTTTCAGTTCTTGATTAGTCTTTAAAAGACCTATGTCAAATTTAGGTTGATACTTTGACTTTTTGAGTTCCTTCAGTCTTATCCGCATTTTACACATGAGTGGTACATGGTCATTATCACAGTCTGCTCCTGGCAATGATTTAGATTTACTTTTAATACTATTATTTCTATCATTATTATTATTATTATTAATATTATTATTAATATTATTATTATTACTATATTACCATTATTATCTTCATCAATACTATTATTACTATTATTATAATTATTAAAATCATCATCATTGTTTTTATTATAACAATAATCATTTTGTTAGATATACTGTCTGGTGCGTATTGTTTTCTGTCTGTTTGTTTATCCAAGCGCATTGTCAGGGCCGTATACTTTTCAATCTGCATGTATCACAGACTTTTAGGAAACTATCCTAGTCCGTGCACTCAGACCTTCACTTTGGAGCCCACCATTTGACCCAATTTGGAGCCAAATCACTACCTTAGAATTACAAAGTTCCAAGTTTTGATAAATTTGACGTTAATTATTTTTTTTAGTTTCACGGTTTATCAAGCTTTTTCGAAAACAAATCTTTGTATTATCTTGACAACGATTCCGAATAATCTTACGATTTTGATAGAACAGGCAGTACATTTGGTTTCGAACCTCAGGGTCTCAGTAACTCAAAAACGGCCAAAAGCGTCAAGTAGAACTTTGTAATTCTAAGACAGAGAAATAAAGGGTGAAGCTTCCATTATGCGCACACCTCGCCACAAAGCTTTATACCGACCAGAGAAGTTATATTTAGTACTAAAGTGTGTCCCCTACGTAAATAAATGGGGGGAGGTTGGAGGGGGGGGGGGGTCA
>NW_004797852.1:54349-69349 GCF_000002075.1 Aplysia californica | reverse complement strand
GAAACGTAAACAACTCTGATTGGTAAAACGGAGTAAAAACGGTAACTTTTAGTTCACTTCAAGCTTGTTTACGTAAACAGCTGACTGTGTGGGCGTGCCCTGCCAGCTGCTATCGTCTGTTGATTTTTTAGTTTTGCACTTGGATTGACTTTAAAAAATCATTTTTATTGTGTTTTAGAGCTTTTTAAAGACTAATTAACCTTCATCTAGATCTCCCAGAGCGGACTCCTTACCAAGAGGCTATAGAGGCGGTCTATGTGCATGTGTGTGTATGTGTGTTGGTGTTTCTATGTGTGTGTATGTGTGTGTGCGTGTGTGTGTGTGCGTATGTGTGTGTGTGTGTGTGTGTGTGTGTGTGTGTGTGTGTGTGTGTGTGTGTGCTCTCGTATGTTTATGGTCTTCGCCATGGAAGAGGAAGCTCCTCGCGGTCGGAATGCGAGGTCCCCCGGTTTAAACTTGACACTCATGAATTCGAATTCTTTGCAGAAAGATTGATGATTAGAAATCGTCTTTTCATTAGAGGAGAACTATACAGCGTTGAGAGTGGTTTCCCGTGGTTAGTATTTTTGGCCTTTGGAGTTTAGAAAGACAACCTTGAAAAAAAAGGGTCTAAGTTTTCAAAGATGATTTTTAACACGAAATGTGTAAAATACCGGTTAAAAAAGGTACCACTAGAAAATAAACAGATCTTTTTCTATTAGAATAAAGTCATCGGCTTGTAATTATTTTGCATGAATCCTTCTGCGGAACTACCGGGAGCACTCAGTATACTACAGTATTGAGCTGGCAAGGCTGGTGCGACGCCGGCCGAGACAACACTCGGTGTATTTATTGAAATAACGACAGATCATCGTGTTTGAGGCAATAAAATACTGACTTGTAATGATCTCAGTCTTGAAAAATATTAGGCTTCATTTCTATGTTATAGTGAATGTACTCTTTTAATGTAGAGATGTTTGGTGCTCTTGTTACTCTTTTACTATCTGTCAAACATTGGGCTGCAGCCAGTAAACGACGTCAGCAATATTTTATTATTATGCTAAATTGAAACAGCTGCCATTCTCTTAAACATTGACTGGGAGGTAAAAGTAGGATACCAAAATTCGCAGGAGACACTAGGCCTTTCATATGAAACAGATGAATTTGACATAGATCTACAGCTACTTTGAAAATTTAGTGTCTGGTACCTAGTATTATATATTTTGTTGCATTTGGTGTGAGGTCCATTCTCGTTAAAATTTTGTTTGGTCCATAAGTTTTTTTCTCTGTGAATGAATAGTTTTCTGCTTTTTTATGTTACCTTGTAATGACATATCCAAGATAACTGTTAAATTGCAAGTCTTTGTCTCAATTCTTAGACCCCCATTGCTGTGGAAACATGTTGCTCAACTTCGGAGGCCATTTTCTCCTTCTCGTGTGTCCTCACCTCGCACTATTAAAAGTTCTGTATTTTCTTCAAATAGGGTCATATTTACTTCACTCTTGTTTTAAATTGTAGGAAAAGGTGATAGTTTTTAAAAAATTATGTTAACTCAGTTTTGAAATTTACTTCATATGGCTGATATTGACCGGCAGGGACACAAATGTTCTATCTGATCTATCAAAATTGTACGATTATTTGGAGTCATTATCAAGATATTCAAAAAATTGCTTTCGAAAAATCTTTACATGTTGGGAAACTCAGAGTTTTTTAATGTCAAATTTCTAAAAACAAAGTATTGAGAAGATGGAACTTTGTAATTAATAATAATAATAATAATAATAATAATAATAATAATAATAATAATAATAATAATAATAATAATAATAATAATAAAGATCATTTCTCTAGCATCCACTCCTGTGGGAATCCAACTCTAGGTATTTTACATAAATGCATGTTCGAACAATATTCACTCACGCACCCGCACGCACGCACACACACACACACACACACACACACACACACACACACACACACACACACACACACACACACACACACACACACACATATATATATATATATATATATATATATATATATAATATATATATATATATTTATATACATACACACACACACACATATACACACACAAACACACACACACACACTCTCACGCACTCATTACACGCAGACATGTGCACACACATGCACGCCAAACGCACCCACCAACACGCACACACGCACACACACACACACACACACACACACACACACACACGCACGCACACACACACACACACACACACATACACACACACACAAACATCTACTTGCTTATCACACGCGCACGCTTACACATCGTTACGAAGTGAGCACATACAGATACATAATAGAATAATCTACACAATGCAATTCTAGGGAAGCGAATAGCATAATATTAATTCTTCTCCTTCAGATGTCAGGTATGGAACAGATATTGACGATCACTCCCTTCGTTTATGTTGACTGTCTTCCTCGTCAGCTCCGACTTTCTGATAGTGTCGTTTGCCCTAATAACATTTTTAACGCTCGTCGAAAGTCAATTTAACCCTCTCATTTTTGAAAAAGTTAACAGTGAGGTTTGGGCACGACGTGAAGGCGACCAAAACGTGGCCCTAACACTAGAGGGCGGATAAACGTGGTAAATCGAGTCTCTTCCGAATGGGAAACTCAAGTTGATTTTATTAAATTAAAAGATACAATCATAACATTACCAAGGTTGCAGAATTAGCAACATTCTCCATCCTGTGAGAAAAAGGGAAGACAAAAGGCAAACAATAATCCAAGTGTCTTGAAGTTTACTGTTCTACCTTAACAACGTTTATGCCAGAGATAGAAATCCGTTGGTTTATTACCTCGGTGTAAAGACTGTCGTCGTGGGCTTTTTTTTAGACACCAAGCACAGAAGTTCGTGAGCTGCGTGCTACTCCAATTTATGACTCTTTATAAATTTTTTCAAATATGTTTTTGAAAAACGTCTACTTCCCACTTCTCACACACATTTTACATACGCACATAGCCTACGACACTGCAATCCAATGACACATTTTAGTGGCAAAACTTGTTACAATAGATTGATTTAATTTTATAAAGAATACCTTTCCGTACTACAGGTTCTCAAATCAACCGTTCAATAAACAATGTGTCACGATTTACATGAAAATGACGATCTTGCTTTGAAAAACAATATTGTCCCAGCTGTAAACCCGTTCCGCGCAATTCACCCATCTGCACAATCTTAAGATTGCGCTGCGCATTTTAACGATCGTATAATTCCGCGGTCATTTTAAGATTGCACGCCATCTTAAGATTGCCCTGCGTGTTTTAACGAGGGTAGATCTATAATTGTGCGACAATCTGAAGATTTATTTTATATTTTTGAATTTTAAAAAAAATTCACTTCCATCTTTATTTATTCTTTTATGTACTTTGTGAACTTTGAGTTTGATACCTGGTATTGTGTCATTCTTATGAGCTCTTCAGTTTTATATGTTAATTTCAATTGCCATACTTTTACAATTTTGAAAAGGTTTGGGAATGTTCCTTGATGTGAGTGAAAGAATGAAGACGGAAGTGAATTTTTTTTTAAAATATTTAAAAGATACATGTATAAAATATTAACACAATCTTCAGAATGGTGCGCAATTATACCATCGTTAAAACGCGCAGAGTAATCTTAAGATGGCCGCGCAATCTTACGATCGTAAAAACGCGCAGCGCAATTGCGCAAATCGGTAAATTGCGAGGAACAAACCTTTCACAGTCTGTAGAAATCACGCATTGAAATTTTTGTTATTCGTATTTATAAAGGAATTTCCTAAAATACAACTAACAGGTGTTTACAAAATTATTGATCTGTTAAGACAAATTGATACAAGTCATTGTGCAAAAGCTCGGAAATATGTACGTTCTATAGTTTAGGAGATATTTGACAATAAGTTGAGCCACGAATCTTTGACCGCACTAAGTACGTGTTGTAAGTGCGTGAAACATTTTAAGTTTGAGCATTATTTTCTAGACTATTAACTCCTATTTTTGCCACTGGAATTCAGTCTTTCAAGTGATTTACGTCAGTTTCGAGTGAGGGAGGGGGAATATGTTACATGTAGTTTGATATAACACTAGACTCTCGAATTAGCACCTACAGTGAGGCCACAGATCATAACATGCCCGTCTGTGATAAATAACGTCTTTGTTCAAATACACTCGCAGGCGTTGTGATTGTTGGAGTGTGGCTTTCTGTGAATGTTTTTAAAGTAAATTTTAAGGTGCAGACAAGGCTTTGAATAGCATTACTCGGAAGTGAAAAAAATCTTGAAGTTAAAATTTGTGTTTATTTGGTTAAGATATTCTTTTTGTTATTGGTTACTTTTGTGCTGTTACGTTTCTTTTTATTCATTTTATTTTTAAAAACCCACTTTTACTGTTTTGTGTTTAAGAAGGAGGGGTCTACTGTAAAAATAATATGCTGTTTGTATTTGTCAATATAAGTGCTTTACAATTTAGATCACTTAATTAGGAGGATTAAAGCGACCGGGTGAAAGGGATATAACATCCCAACTAGCAGGACGACCAAGATGCTTTTTACTAATTCTCACCACTAGGGAACCGAACTCAGTTCTCCAGCGTGCGACGGCGAAACGCTGAATCGCTACTCCACAGGCGCTGGAAAGGGTCTAATATTCATGAGATACCGGATGTCGAAAAAAAAACCATTTAAAGGGCAATAACTCGGTCGTCTTTGAACCAATTTCCACAAAGCTTCGAAGAAATCAAATTCCACCATGATGACATTACATTAGTCAGTATGACAGAAATCAATCGACATGTTCGAACAAAACTTGCAAACTTCTTTACAGTCAACTACGTGTATATTGTTCAATTTCAGATACATGTAGTAACTGCCTGTGCAGTGGGGAAAACATTTATACATAATCACTATTGCCAAATAAACCCTACACCTTTTTTACACTCTTGATGTATGGTGTGTGGCCTCATCCTGCTGGACCCAAGCCTCTACAACATAACACCCCCACCCCAAACTTCTACAAAATGTTATTAGCACAGTGAAATATCCGTCTAATGTGACCTTCGCAGTTTTACTGTTCTTGTCCTGGAACCAGTACGCGCCGATCATGCCCCTGTAGGTGAACGCTTTTCAAAAAGAAAAATGTTGCCTTTTACCCAATTCTGGTTGAAATTTTTTTAACAGAGTATTTCTCGAACACTTTGATTGCTTTTCTTCATACGTACAGACTTGATTTCCTCATGGGTGCATTTTGTTTGTTCGAAGTCTTGTTGAACTTGGTGCAGCGATGATTGAGTTATAATCTTTAGGTTGGTCCTCGTTCTTTTTGTTGTTTTACGCACCATGTATTTCCTGCTTTTGGGGTTGTTTTTTCCTCCTTAGACACACAAAAACCACTGGAAAAAAAACACTGGAAAAAAAACACTGGAAAAAAACCACTGGAAAAAAACCACTGGAAAAAAACCACTGGAAAAAAACCACTGGAAAAAACCACTGGAAAAAAACCACTGGAAAACCGGCGTCTGCGGTGTAAAAGTTGGTCTTTTTGTAGCAGCTGGCAAAAAAAACGTGAGTTCGATTCTCTAATTTTGAAAAGGGGGGGGGAGGGAGGCATTCGAGTTTCTCATGTCTGTTTGGATGTTGTCTCCCAGTCACCGCTAACAGGCCTCTTTTATGTCCAAAAAGGCATCATGGAGGCGCAAAATATTTACACAAAGAAGAAAGTCTTTAGAAATGATATAATATCCTAAAACTAAGAAATTCAAGGGGTCCGAAAAATAATGGGTTCAACTTCTAAGCTGTCTAGTTATTATATCCGAATAATTAAAAAACAAAACAAAGTTTTAAAAATGCAATAAAAAAACAAACAAAAAACAGCGGGACCTAAGCATAAAATACCATTACGCTACGGTGGTTATTTATAGACCATAGCTATGATTTAAAGTCATCCAGTCATTTCATTCAAATCCTATGTTATGCAGTCTCCCCCCCAAACCCCTCAGCGTGCCGTCGTACTGTGAACCCTATTTTTAGCAAGATGTGATCTCGACCTATATTTTTCTTACCGTACCCTTCAATTGTCAGTCATGCAAAGCCATATTAGCATTATGTCAGAGGCGTGGGAACTCTTCTCTGTAACACCACCTGTCCACCGAGTGAAGGGCAAAAAGACTCTCTTTCTAGGGCGGGTGTATTTTGTTCTTCCCATGTAGAGAATAGAAAGTTTGAAACTTTAAAAAAAGTATAGTATGCTGTGTAAAAAGCAACATCTCTGATTGTGGTTCGCTGCGCAAAGGCCGATCCTACTTCATAGTGTGTTATTTCTTACTCAATCAGGTCTTGGAGTTTTTTTCGTTTGTTTTTTGTTTTGTTTTTTTTAATGGGGGGGGGGGGGTATTAATTGTTGTTGTTGTTGTTGTTTAGGGTTTATTTGGGGTTTCTTTCCTGGTAGGTGTTTTTTTACGGCGCTCTCAACTACATAAGGTCATATGAGCGCACGGGACACATTAAACATTTTCAATGTGTAGGAAATTTTGAATGCTTACTCGGGTCGATTTTGGACCACCTAGGGATTTTAAATGTGAACAACTTGCCCACGGGACCTCCGAGATTGTTCGTCCTTAACCGAGATGGCTAGGTGTTAGATCTTACCTACCAAAATGTCAGCAGTGTGGCTGAAAGGCAATAGTCAAAAAGAGCAAAGGAGTAGCAGTAGAAAAGCTGCAGAAAGAGTCAGGAGCCCAGAGGAGGGGATTGTGTTATTTCTTGGAGTTTGGAGAAAATGGATGGAAAAAAAATCTCGATCAGGCTATAAATAGACAAGAACGCAGGTCAGGATTTTTTAAAAATATGAATGTTTGGTTTTCTTGTAATGTGTAGTCAAATATATTTAATATGCATTTAAACCAGATAGTGCGGAATAAGCACCGGTGTGTTAACCTTAGCATCAGTAGACCTAACAGGCCCCCCTATTGTTTTTTGGGTTGTTGTTGTTGTTTTTTATCAAATAAAGCACCGGTGTTAACTAGCTTTGAGGCGTTGATTACAAATTTGACATAAAGTTTTTCATCCGAACTTGGTACTGAATCTTTTTTATCTACCTCTGGATGGGTCTACTCTAAGGCATCAAGTAGACACCCCCCCCCCCCCCTACCTCGCCTATTAATTTTCAGTTGTTGTTGTTGTTGTTGTTGTCTTTTGCGCACCCCCCCCTTTCCTTATTCCACCCCCCCCCCCTTTTTTTAAAAAATTATTTTCCAACTTGCCAAGACCGACGATCATGTGAAACATTATATCTAGAATCTAGATATCTGAATGAAACTTTATTTTTTTATTGGTAAATGGCAAATTATTCTCAGTGTTAGTACCGCTACCAGGTTGGCTACCTCAATTTTCTGTGATTTTTAAAACTTGTGTACATTGGTTTATATTTTTTAAATCTTTGGTAACTGGGAAAAGCTGTCACAGTAACTTACTAAAATCACTTAAATTTCATGATCTCTTGTTCCTTCATTCACTGAAGGAAAAATAAAACAGATTTGTTCCTACGAGTACATTGATATGAAGTTGAATGTGCCAACCCCCCCCCCCTCCCTGTTTGTTAATTTTGGACCACTTGTCTACCCCCCTCCCCCTTTCAACACTCCCCCTCCCCCCGTTTATTCCTACCTCCCTTCCCCCTTTTTGTTTTAATTCGATACCTTAGAGTATGGCTGCTAAGTCACCACACGGCCCGACAAAAATTCTACATGCGACATTCCAACTGATGTGTCTTTTGTTGGGGTTTGTAGGTTCGCTTTGGTAACAACAACAACAACAACAAAAACCCAAAAAAACAATAGGGAGCCTATTAGGCCTACTGATGCTAAGGTTAACACACTGGTGCTTTATTTCAACCACTGATTTTACGAGAATTGGACGACTAACCGTCGATTCGTTTCTAATTTGAAGGACACACTTTTGGTTGTATATTTTTCATGAACAAATGGTCGCCGTCATTCCTCATTGACGTATTTTGAATACGAGATTGTCAGGAATAGTCAAACACTGCTATATTTCGTGCAGGACACTATCTTAATACAAAATTCCAACTTCTCTGAAATCAGTTACTACTTTAAGAAGATGAACTAAACTATGATTAATCAATGCCCCTAATTAAACTCTACGAAAAATTTTATTTCTGGGGTTTTTTCTCAAAATTCTGAGTTATTACAGTGTTAAATGACGGCGACGCTAAGCGTGGGGGACAGGTCGAGAGTTTGGCTGGGTTTTTTTTTCAAAGCTTTGTAAAGAGAAAGAACGTCTATAAAAGCCAGGGAACATTCGTGTATACATAATAGTGTACGTTCTAATAAAAGAGCTATAAACCCAGGTATGGATGAATGAATTACAATAAAGTAAATACAGTCTAACTGAACCGCATGCAACCATTTCAATTTTGAAAACCCTTCGAGGTGAATTCCTCAAATTCGGAAAATGACGAGATGAAAATATGCAACTGTTCTCCCACCAGGTGAAATTCATGGGTGCTTGCCTGCATAAAGATGTTGGCTTTTTAAGCTACTCTGAGAAAAATGTCGCCCATTTGTGTCACGACACGGTAGGATCAGGCGTTCGTCTGTTTGTTTTGTTTTTTAGCTTGTGAAGTTATTGGTATTACCTCAAGCTTGTTCATTTGGTTTGATTTCGAAGGAAACCTAACAACCCATCTATCTTTAATAGAAGTTTAGATTTTTTAATGAAGTGGGAATCTCCCTGTGTTCCTCTAGTGATAGCCATAGCTTGAGAGTCCTTGGAAACAACATGTTCATCTTTGTGCCTTTAATCAACATTTTCCTGTAAAATTAGTACTGAAATGTGTTTTTAAACGGACGTGAAGGAGGTTAATCTAAAAATTGTATAAAAGTTCAATAAAAATTGGCTATCTGGACGAAAAAATGCCGTATGCCGGTTTCTTAGATGTTGTTATTTTGACGAGCGCGTGTTTTCACCATGATGCCTCGCACATCATATGAAAAAGCTATGCATAGGTTTTGCTCCAGTTTTTGTCTTTTTCTAGACCAAAGTGATCAGGCCTTCTAAGCCTTATTGGTTCTAAGATCATCACTTCTTCATTCTTTAAACATTCTACTTTTAAAGATTATCTCTTTTTTTTTTTTGCATTTCTGCTCTTTAGAAATGTATATCTGAAGAGTTAAGCTCACTCGCTTTTTCAGTTGCACCCGACAGTCACAAACTCATCTTTGAGCTAAGAACAACATCTTGACGAAACTGTTTTACATTTGTTCGTGATGTAAACATATAACCTCTTTTGGTGTTACAGTTTGGCTTTTCACCGTTGCACACTGAAGATATGTGTCTTTACTTGCGTCAGGGAAAGTGATTTTTTCATGTTAAATTTCTTTTTGGTAGTAAGTGTTTTTCGGCGCACTCGCAACTGCTTAAGGTCATATGAACGCGCGGAGCACATTTAAAAAGTTTGAGCTATGGCAGGAATTAATTTTGAATGTTGCCCGGGTGGCGGCCGAAGCTTACTCTTATTGATTTCAGACCAACAAGGGATCTTAAATGTGCTCAAAGTGCGTACAGGACCTCCTAGATTTTTCGTCCCGAGAAGGTTAGGTGTTAAATCTTTCCTACCCTTAAATCAGGGGTGTGGTTGAAAGACGGCAGTAGGATCGAAATTTGCCTAGAAATAGCAGTTGAAAGGCTGCAGAAAGAGTCAGGAGCCCAGAGGAGGGGGCAACGGGGATGGGGATGAGGGCAGAAAGTGGCGACAAAAGCAGACGACGGAACATTGTTAGAGAACAGGAAAGGGGTGAAAGGAGAAAATTTGAGAGAATAAAATGTCCCGTCGAGGTCAGGTTTCGAACCCAGGACCTATTGAATGAAAGGCGAACACCATAAGCTCTCGATCACAAGATCCCCTGATTTTATCAAGTTTTTCTGTCAGCTGGGATGCTGTATCCCACACAGAGTCAAAGCAGCGTGCCTTCTAGACAACGAAGGTTCCCAAGACACTGACATTGTTACAGAACGCTCTCAGGTCTACTAAGGTACTACTGATATAGATTGGAAATCGCACAAAGCGCTGTTGAGCGGACATTTGCGTACAGCTGTCTGCGCCTAAGATACCGGTGCTTGGGGGCAAGAAAATGTGGGTAGCCTAACGGCATCTGTCCCAATTTATCAGGAAAGAATCAAGAAGGTTATGAATAGATTCTAAGGTCCTAGGGGAAAATCCACACTGACTAATTCTAGTCAGATCAACTCTACTGTATAGACAGGCCTTGGGTGAGGCTCCTCTTAGTTTGATTTGAACTGACGTTGGCCCTGGCTTGGTTTATGACTTATGGCAAATGAAAGAGGGGTGAACCTTGATGAACAATTTTCATTTCTTTTTCACTTATTCAATCAATAGTCTCAAGATCTACGTCGATCCCATTGTTCATCCTCTAAAATGTCCAAAATTTAGAGCCTTCCATCTCTAACCGAGTTTCCCCAATCATGTCTTAACGTACCACTGCGTTGTCACCTCTAAAATCCGTTCTGCATAATAAACTCGGATGTAGAGATGGAATACAACTTCGTCTATTCACAGGTCGATGCGATCCCTTCTGGTGCGGCCTTGTAGGCCCTACCCACCAAGCATATATTATAATAAATTATATATCAAGGAAAGAGGCACATCAGAGAGGTTCTTATAATTATAATTAGTTATTACTCAGTGTGATATTATCACTGATATGAAAATTAAAGGGAGGGAGGGGAAAAGAGACAGACAGAGAGAGAGGGAGAGAGAGAGAGAGAGAGAGAGAGAGAGAGAGAGAGAGAGAGAGAGAGAGAGAGAGAGAGAGAGAGAGAGAGAGAGAGAGAAAGAGAGGTAGGGGGCGGGACGGAAGCGAGAGTGAGAGACCAAGCAAAACGGTAAGAGTAGTAATATAATGCATATTATTACAACTTGGCCTGTATGTACACTACTACACATAAGTAGATGCATATGAATAAGTGGGGGTGGGGGTATGTGCATTTATTTGTTTGTCTGTTCGACATGTAGGTTAAATTGAGTAGGGATATTTTAGAGGTTGGAGAGAAAAGGAGGTGGGGCGGGATTTCGGTTTTTAGTAGCGTGTCCACAGACGAAGAGCGCAAGGTTGACGTTAAAGGTGAGCAGTTTGTAATAAGATTTAGCCACGCGCATACTATAATTTACATGAGGGGAGAGGAGATGTTAAGAAGGGGAAATAGCTCGGTACACCCATTTTTGTTCCACATATTCGTTTCACTACCCGTTTTCGTTCCACTTTCTTCAGCCATGATTTTATCCGTCTTCGTCCGACATTTGCAATATACAGGGGGATCCAAAAAAACAACAACTGTACAACTTGTTTTATAAATTGTCTTCTTCCATGCTTAAGTTTTTCGTTTCAGATTTAAACATATCATTTGGAAGCCAAAAGTAATGTGTCTGGTATTCATTTTAGGTAAGTCCATTGAATGGTTTTGCTCTATATCACGCGTTGAAAAAACAACAATCCATTTTCAACCTTGTCGCCATTTTCATAGCATGACGCGCCAGTTCGCATTATGCCTACCACGAAAAGTTGCAACAATCGCGCCATACTGTAAGCTACAGCAGTCTAACAAGTCAATAGAAGTCTGCAGATATTATTCTTCCCAAATTCTGTTTGTCTTCTGAGATCATGGTTATGTTTAGTAAAGAGCAGAGAGCTTTTTGTATTGAATATTACCTCTCCACATACTCACCATCCTTGGCGTTTCGCAAGTTCTGCGCGCGGCATTGGAGAAAATGCTTAGGTGCCCTCAAGTCCTTTGGCGTCATGAGTAGAGAAGTTCTGACAGTTTGGATCTTGATCTATAGCGAATCAGAACTTTAAAATCCTTTAAAATGACCCCTTCAGGTGGAACACGCACTATGCACAGCCCTTTAAACGTCACCACGGTGCAGATTTTAGAAGTCGAGTCCCATGAGAGGTCTGTCCATAGACAGTAGGACTTTCCTACACCTCAACAGTCCGCATTCTCATGGCAGATCTTAACCTATGACTGTACCATTTTCATTTTCACTAGACCGATACGACATGAATCAGAGCATGGTAATATTATGTTCATGATTCCTCGATTGTCTTGAAAAGCGGGATCATTTCCTCGATGACATTTGGTTAAGTGCAAAGCCCATTTTTACCTTTTGGGAAATATTTACTCCATGCTGTCAACTGGGCACCCCACTCCCTATCGTATCTAGAAGCCACTTGATACTGAATATGTGAAGTGTATGTGGCTTTAAACACTCATGGTTTAGCAGGTCTGTGTATTTGGGCGCCATAGAACATTTCGAACGGCGCGTTAAAAATGTGTCGAGTCCAAAGGAGGGCATGTAGAGCACTGCTTCTGGGAATTTCAGAATGAAATCGTTAATGATTTTTTACCTCTGCAAAAGAAATGAAATATTGTTCAAATGTCACAGGGGTAGAAAATTTAAAGTCAAACTCAAAGAGGAAATAAAGAAAAAGGCCAACCAATCTTTTCACGACTTCTTTAAACAAGATATGTAAAAGTTGGTGAACTTTGCGTTTATGGGTGCTTTTTTCTTTAAGCGTTTTTCCGTTTTCAAAAAAGTTTCTTCTTCGTGGACTTTGTGTCAAACAAATTCCTTTTGAATGAATTATGTCTGCTCCAAATTAGAGCATTCTAGAACAGTTTTTTGTGCGAGATATTCAGAAAAAAAAGGTTGTACAGTTTTGTTTTTCATTTTTGGGATCACCCTGTATTGTAACTGATAGTCTGGTGTATTGAAGCGGGAAAGGAGAAGAAGAAATACTGGGAAATGGACGGAAAAGGGGGTAGGATGGAGGGGGGGGGAGGCTGTAACACCATGGTTGTGAAATGTGGAGTCAGATAACGTTGGAGTGGAAAAGGAGGCGTGGGTGGGGGTGTGGTTTTTTAAAGGTGGGTGTTGATTAGGGGTGGGAATGAAGGGGAGTGGGTGGGCTATTTTTTTTTACCGGTTGCTGGTGTATATCCTTTATTTGAAAGGGTTTTGTGCGTTGAATGGGTCAGTATGCATGAAATATGCCATTGTGTTAGCTGTCTGTCATGTCTTTGGGTTTTAAAAACATTACTCTGTTGTGAAGCAGAGCCACCAGGGAGTGGGCGCCATAGAAGTGATCTTTATTATTGTTATTATTATAATCATTGAAAGAATAATTATTGTTGTTGTTGTTATCATGATTGTTATTATTATTGATGATGATGATGATGATGATTAAGTTGTAAAATTAAGTTCTATGAAATAGGGTTCGTTGATGTTAAGGCCACAGAACGTATGATGTGAGCTAAAGTTCCACATCCATTCTCTTTAAGTCGTTCCATTAACAGGGAGGGGTGGGTTATAAAAGTATTTTGATACCTAGAAGCTGCATATTAGTGATTTCATTGTGACAAAGACTATCAAAGTGTTGGCTTAATTAATGAAGTGCAGGATATTTTCCCACTTTTGTTTTGTTTTGCTTTGTTATGTTTTGAACAGAGTAACTGCGGTTGTTGAATCTGGCTGAAAGGATGGGGATGTAGTGGCTTACAAATTGGGTTGAGAATACTTTTTCACGAGCCTAGAGAGATGGCGTTTTTTGCTTTGTAGCCGATATAGTTTGAGAGGATTTTTAAGGGGAGAGGGTGGCTTTACGTAGTTGGTTATTGTCCTGTATAGGGATCAGTTTTGCACTCCAGTTTGATGCACATGTGATCCGTAAGGGGGAGGGGGTGTAAAAGCTTATTTTGTGGGGAAGGAAGAGGTGGTGGTGTCGCTTTGGTACGGATATGTAGGTTGTCAAGATTGGTTGGCCAATAGCAACCACTGAAGAAGCTTTGGGAAGCTCTTTATCGTTTTGTAGGATTTTTCCAAAATGTATATTATATGTGTTGCTCATTGATGTCTAGAACGTTGGGCAACTTTTGGTGGTGGGTGGTTATAAAGAGACGGCGGTTTTTGGTGAGATTCAGTGGAAAGGGGGAATATAATTGCCTTCGAGGTCAGGATTGAACATGCTATCCAAAATGTGTGTCACGAAGCTATTTGAGGTGCCCACAATGTAAAAGGTACGAAACTATGTCAATCCTTGCCTTAAATCGTTGACCTCTTGAACAGATGCTATGGAGTCTGACGGCACCGCTGTAGACTACAAAACAGAATAGCATTCTGTGTTTAGGGAGGTTGGAAGCAAAGATGATGACTTTAAGATCTTAAAGCTTGTTTATTTGTCTTGCTTTTCCTTTAAATTTTAAAAAACAACACTACCTAGCTATCTTGAATGGAAGTGGATATGTTTACGTCCTACGTAAGTAGGGATAGCATCGTGTCAAAGTTAAGGTCAGATTCTACCTAGAAAATGGCTGTCAAAGTTTGGTGAATTCCAAAGCTTAAATTTCTTTAACAAAAATGTAAATTAACATTTTGTATGCTTATGTCTTTAATCAACGATTTTACAATCAAATCCCTATATACGTGTATTTTAAATGGATATAAAACATATTGAGTCCCAAAAAAATAATAATTCCCAACTGGAAAACGTCGGTGTCTTAGATTTCATTATTTTGACAAGCACCTGATGTCTCCACGTTTAACGCTATCTGTACGCTCTGGGGTCCTTTTGTACCGCCGGGGTTGTATTCTTCACATTTTAAAATATTTCTAGATCTAGTACGAAGATCTGTTTGAAACTTTCAGTATTTCCCGAAAAATCATTTTGACAGACTGCTGTGCAAAGCGTACGGATCGGATTAACTAGTAAATTTCCTCTTCAGAAAGTGGAGGCACAGAGTTCCCCACGTCGTATGGATACGATAGTAAAACACGATGTACGCATAAGGTTAAGGTAGAGGCCTTTCTCCATGTTGTTATTTAGCAGGTGACTGGAAAGCTCGAGGAAAGGTTCAGATTGCAGATTGGAACTATATACATGAACATCATGTTGTCATGGACGCT
>NW_004797852.1:50749-52804 GCF_000002075.1 Aplysia californica | reverse complement strand
AAGAAAGACTTAAATATTTCATTTTGTTTCCTTTTGGAAATAGATCTGTCATATTTATTTCATATTTAACCGCTATTCAGTTGTTGCTTCTTTGAAAATTTTACTGTTATTTTTATTTCATTGCTCCTCGTTTCTCGTATTGTTGTTTGGGGGGGGCGTTGAAAAGAGCTTGGATTGCTTCATGAACGGAATCTTCGTGAAATGCATTCACATTGCTTCCCTTTACAGAGAGAAATGTTTCTTGTAAAGTTATTTGTTTTGATGGCATTCAATCTCATAGGTGTTGAACGGCATGCAAGGACAGCATTTATTTACTTAATAGCTACATTTAAGTGTATACATGATGGAGAAACTGTAAACTCTTTGTCCTCGCAAAATTCTTTTCTGCTGTCGTCTTGTAAATGAGAAAAAGAAAAACGAAAGCAAGAAACACTCAAGAGAAGATAAAACCAAGAACATTGTTCGTCCCTTTAAATTATAAGTTCCTGAGGCCTCCTGCTTAAATTTTTCAATTTATTCAAAAGCATAAACTCTTCATACCAAAGTGTATATTCTTTTAGTCAATTTCACTGAAACCCACACGCCTAATACAGAAACGCACACACACACACACACACACACACACACACACACACACACACACACACACAAACATCTACATGATATATTAATATGAATAAATAAACTGAAAAATTGAACCTCGAATACAAAATGCAAATATCGTCACCTACCATGGCACCCCTTCTACTCTATCAAAATGTCCCAAATATAGAAGGCAAAGTAGCAACCGATCAGATCGGCTTTTATACCAACTCTCTGCTACCAGTGCCAAATCTGGACTCTCATCAAAACACAACGAATTAAGATGAAAGCATAAACTTAAAAGAAATGTCTAAGAAAACACTTCACTTCACGAGAAGAGTCAAACACAGAAACGAAGACACCAGACAACATGTATGCATCACATCAAGCATGCAGTACACCGAAATAAGAATGGGGCTACAAAAGCCAGCCCCAAGGGCCTTCAAAATGAGAATCAATGGACCCAAAGCAAGAGGACGGCCACGAAAAGATGGATCAATGGAATCTTAGAGACCCTCCAAAGGAACAACGTGATCATCCAAAAGGAAGTACACGTGGCCCACGTCCTTTTAACAGTTCGACACCTTGAGAAACAAGAGGACTTTTAAAAAGTAAAAGTAAGGAAAGATACTACAAAAACTTTGTCGTGATGTTTTTCCCGATGTTGATTAGCTCAGACTTTTTTTTCTCTTTATTTATTTTTTGGTTAGTGTTTTACACCGCCTGCAACTGCATATGGTCATAATCATGAGCGTGCAGGACACATAGAGTATTAATGCTCAGACATTGGGCAGAAGTTTCTGTCTCATAATAGTAACAGAGAAAATTAGACATTTGAAAAATAGTGGTAACGACCCTTTTGGTGCGTTTTTTATTTGATTTACTTATCCTCTTTTACTTTTTAAATTACTTTTTGTGTTTCTATTTAAAATCACTTGTTTTATTTTTTTTTAAATTTCTTTAGAAAAGGGGGGGGGGGTGCTTCCCACTACCAGTTGGCAAATAATAAAACATCATTAAAAATGTCCCAAACTTGCATGGGAGCGGTTCCCAAAGTACATCGTCAGCCAGAACGGTTGCATCCAAAAATTAGTCCAAAATAATTTGTATCTTTACGTAAGGAACCGTTTCTTGTTCATCAGTCTTGTATTGGGCCTGTGCGAACCCAAAGTTATAATGCTTTCAAAAGATATCAAGATGAGGCTTAAAGTTCAACAACTGGGAACTAAATAGTGCTGACCTCATTCGCATTTATCTTTCTTTCTTTCTTTCTTTTCTTTTTTTTTTTTTTGAATACTTTTAGGACAAATACATAGAACCCATAATTTTCATTTCTGCACAACTTTTTTTGTTGTTGCAGGGTTTCTTTTTCTTTTCTTTTCTTTTCTTTTGACTTGTTCTTTTTCAAATTGCATTTTCAGACTAAAAAGGCCCATTTTTGACAATCTTTCAGAGACCCACAGAAACTCCGGG
>NW_004797852.1:43383-49864 GCF_000002075.1 Aplysia californica | reverse complement strand
CCCCCCCCATTCGTTCAATCATTGATCATCCGGCTTAATGCCTTACTTTCGTCTACACTCTCACACTCACTTACTCTCTCACTCATTCACTGACTCACTCTCTCTCACACACACACACTCACTCACTCACTACCTCGCGCATTTATCCACAATATGTAAATTCACTAACTCGAGCATTCACTGTTTTGGTCACAACGAAAGCGAATTCATTTCTGGACGTGGATTTCAATCTACAAGTACCATAAACCAAACAATCAACACTATAAAAAAATGTATATTCATAATTCGTCTCTTCTATAGATGTAGGGAATTGTATGTCTCATGGATAGTGTGCTGGGTG
This sequence comes from Aplysia californica, assembly GCF_000002075.1. NCBI lineage: Eukaryota > Metazoa > Mollusca > Gastropoda > Aplysiida > Aplysiidae > Aplysia > Aplysia californica. The sequence goes on along the minus strand of NW_004797852.1, from coordinate 49,524 downwards.
ATCTAAAAAAAATTATTTTACTGAATAACTCGAGCAAAAATGTTCTAGAATGTAGTAATTTATAACAGACGTAATTTATTCAAACGGAATTTGTTTGACATAAAATTCATGAAGATGAAACTTATTTTTGAAAACGAAAATAGCTTAGGGGGTTTATGGATTTTGAGTTGTACGCATTTTAAGCTTTTTCAGCCTCTCTTACAACTATTTCGTCGCATAAGAACCCCCTAAAGCTTTATTTCTTCCCATACCGGGCATGTTAGTCACCACCATTTCCTTATAAAGTCAGTCTACTATTTTTCTTTATCGCCCGTTTTCTCAAAACGTGGTTTTTCTATATCCTTTTTTTAATAACTCCACAATTTTTCATCCAACCTTCGTTAAACTTTCACAGAATGAAGAGATGATGTAATACTAAAAACCCATCTGGTGAATATTTATATATATATATGAAGTAGAATTTTGTTGGTGGTGTCTAGAATCTGGATTTTTATTACTTATGACAGGTAAACAAAATCCAATATGACCATCGAATCCATGGAAACGAAACTTTTTCAAATTTGATTGCAGATTTTAGAATTCTTTACTATGCGTGTTATGTGTGAAATTTGGTCTAATTTGATAGACTAATAAGCGAGATAGCCTTCAAGTGTAGCCTGAATTTGGGGAAGAGATAAAGGATCCATGGTGTAAGTCTCCGGAATGGCGGGGATGTTCAATGATTTCCAACTGCTAGGAGTCCAGGAGAGCAGTGTGCACAGGCGTGTTATCATGATGGAAGACAACACCTTGCTCAAGCAGACCTGGTCGCTTTCTTCTGACTGCTGGTCTCAGCTTTGTTTGAAGTATTATCTTGTTGTAATAATAGTTAACATTTCATGTTGTGCCAACGGGAACCAGCCAGTTCAAAATCAGACCTTTGGGGTCGAAAAACACAATGTGCATCATTTTCAAAGCACCTTGCTTGCGCCGAGCTTCTGGGGTAGCAGCGGTGATCCTGGGCTTCCCAATTCTGCTGATTGTCTTTTTCAGTTCTGGATCCCGCGAATACACCCATAGTGTTGATTTTACAGAACAGGAAAACTTACTCTTATATCTCGGGGACAGACACCGTACATGTAGCATTAGGCGGTTAGAGGTTATTGGCTGATGAGCGTGTGGTGTTGTGCATGATAAAAGTAGCGGTTGATGTTCGTGTTGATGGTGGTGTGGTGCTTTCGGTGGGCGGTAATGGTGGTGGCTTTGATATTGTAGCCCCCATTGATGAAGGTAGTTGTGGCGGCTATGATGGTGATAATGTTTTCGCCATTGACATCGACTAAGGCTTTATCAAGCCTGTAAGGTCATTCAGCACCAAGAAGTTCATGTAGATTCGGACAACAGTAAGACGTAGAAGAAAGAGTTGAAGTAGCAGACCACACCAGAGCTCTCGACAACCATCCGCAAGATCCTCGTGAGGGAGATAAATAATATAATATGACAAAGGATCTTAGAAAGAAAGGAGCATGAAATAATTACAGTGCAGAGCAAAGTAAGCAGCCTAACCAGCCCCCGTAAACAGGAAACTCTGGACTTGGAGTGCATGTGCTACTTTCAAAAGCAGCGAATATTTACTACATACAAGATGTCCGTTTGTACGCGATTTTGTACGGCAGATCTGTTTCATGTAGCATTTGCAACAGATGTATGGTACTCCAGTTGAAGTTGAAGAGACGTTCACTTTCAGGTACATGTACGAGATGGGGCTAGGGTATAACAGAACAAACAAAACACAGGAGACAAAGCAGATAGATGATACCATGACATGTATCACTTTCACTAAGAAGTACAGTATGCATCTCAGTTCCTTACTTTCTGAAGGCTCCTTATATATTATAAATATTTGGTACCGAACAGAAAATAAAATGTGTGGGCCCTACAGCACAAAGTCAGTTTTCTATTGCTCATTCTTATTCCTTTTTGCTTGTTTCTTGTTGATTAGGTGTGGTCTACTCCTTCTGTTTTCTGGTGTCTATTAGTGTCAATAATCAAAATAAAATTAATAATAATAGATAGTCAAGCCCACCCCCCAGTCAGTGCACAGGACAATGAAGAAAAATTCCAGGAAAACGCAGCAGAGTGGACGAGTCCTGTGTGTTTTCTGTTACTGTCGGCACGTTGTATACGTCATTTCAGGGACAGCCAAGAATAGTAGAGACGGCTAAATCTACGTGAAATTGAGTGAAAGAAGGAGAAAAAAAACGACGATAGAAAAGTCAGAAAGAAGAAGAAAACCTCATCAAAGAACCCAAGCTCTAGTCAAAAAAAGCGCACAAATAACCAACTGAGTCGAGGCAAATTAGGTATCTATGATAATTAAACAAAAGTAGTTATGACATTTTAGCAGCGAGGAACATAATGTTACAGTTTCTATTGTAATAACTATTAAACCAGTCATTTCGAACGAAGACCCCCTGGTGTATAATGGTGTTTCGATAACTTTTTGTGGGGTTATCGTCGATGTTGTTGTTGCTGCTGCGGCTGCCTACTCTGCTCTGCTCTGATCTGATCTGTTCTGATCTGCTCTGCTCTGCTCTGCTCTGCTCTGCTCTGATCTGCTCTGCCCTGTTCTGATCTGCTCTGATCTGCTCTGCTCTGCTGCTGCGGCGATGATGATGATGATGATGATGATGATGATGATGATGATGATGATGATGATGCACTGTTTTTACTAGATCAGACCCTGAGTTGACCGACATCCATACTTAAACCTGTCTAAGACGACCATCCTTTATCGAGGAGAAAGACGATCATCCTAGACAGGTAGTCCTCTTGGACAGTGTTATTATAACATATATAAACCTCTAGTGGGGAAGAGGGAAGTGGTCATTTGTACAGGTGATTGTCTTGGACAGGTTGTCGTTAGAACGAGTTCTTCATCTGTACTTGTATACGAAAATATCAAGACTGAAACGTAGTAAGTACGGACAAAAAAGCTACCTTCAATGTTTGTTGTTTGTTTGGGGTTTGTTTTGTTTTGTTAGTTTATTTGTTTGTTGTTGTTGTTGTTTTGTTTATTTGCTTGTTTTGTTTCTGGCTTTTTTGTTTTTACACAAGAGAAACGGAAAAACCATGGCGAAAAGGCGAACGAACGAAAACCCACCAGAGTAGGCGTTCTGCTGTAGGGTGGTTACAAGACCACTCCGAAGGGTTACCAGGCGCCAGCTGATAACAGTCTCTACAATTTAATGTTAGTTACATTGACCTTATTGGGTTGTCAGACATACATGTGACACACGGTAGGTGGAGGTTAAAATCCTACAACTAGCTTTTAAAGCACTGTTTTTCACGTGTTTGAAAGGTCAAACGCCCCTGTCGACCTATATAAATTTAGCAGGTGTTTATTTTCTTTGTCAACAAAGTTGAAAAGGTCAGCCCATCTGAGGCTGAAATTCTCCTACAGTCTGTAATGTTTGGAGATGTTGACGTAGGTTTGTTTCTCATAATGCCGACCAAAAAAGGCCTGCTCTTAAACTAAAATAACAAGACTACGTAACCAATACAGCAAACTGTAGCTATTCAGCCCATTACGTGGGGGTCACCAATGTAGCAGGACTGAGACATAATTTTATATTACTTTATCTCGTAGGCTAATCTTCTGGAACTCCAAGGGTGACGTAAAACACAAAACTTATAACAACAATACAGGACAAACAATTTCGGTTCAGGGTAGACGCCTCAACCAACTTCATTTCCCTTTAGATGGTTCCACATTAATTTACAAGACACCCTGTAGTTAGTATACGTAAACGCATTGGAGATTTTTACACTGTTTGTAAGGACACTGAATTTGTATCTTTTTTTTTTTTGAATTTCTTTTGAATTTGGAGTATCTCGCCGTAAAGCTCTGTGCATGCAATGTCTACCTTAAAACTACAAAGTTCTATCGGTTCAGTGGCTAGTTTTGATAAATGTGACGTCAAAGGTTTTGAGTTTCACATCATGCCAAGCTTTTCCGAGTGCAATTCTTTGAATATCTTGATAATTACTCTGAATAATCTTACGATTTTGATAGAGCAGGCAGAATTTTTTTCTGACCTCATGGTCTTATTAACTCAAAACGGCCAAAAATGTCAGATAGAACTTTGTAATTCTGAGGTAGCGCGTTGTGTGGGTTCATGCAGCACACCGTAAAATGCCATTCTACACACACAACAAACAACCATAATTCAATTATGAACGTTTTAATCAGTGTCTTTGAATAAAATATTAATTTGGATATTTCAACGATTTTGACCGCAGCCTGTATGCAGATTGGTTTTTAGAGAATTCAAGACAGTAGAATCAGACCTTTGCCGTGGATCTTCTGCCCAGGATATGCAGGAGTCAAAGGAAATGAAACAGACCAGATAACCTCGCAGGCTCCGCAAACATAGAGGGAGTGATTATCCTTGATCCTCCAACTGTTATAGCCCTTGTCCGAGATCACCTAGCCAGCAGCCGTGAAGAGGAAACCTTCACGAAAGGAGATTGTGATTGAGAAAGGAGTACTGCTTGATGAAGGCAGGAGGAGCAGCCTGCGTGACCCCATCAGACGCTACACTACAACAACCAGCTGATGATGAAGACAATCAGCCTGCCGACCCTGAAATGGACCCTTATGAAGAGGGGCGAGGAAGCATGAAGCACCCTGTCTTCCTAATACGGGGTGCCCACTACGGCTGGATCGGGCCGATCGCCTGAAACTGAAAACAGTCACGTTTGTTTTTTAGGCGATCGAGTCGGGCGATCGGCCCGATCGGCAGATCCCATCCCTAGTGGGCATCCCGTATTAGACCCCAGTTTTACTGCATTCAAGTACCTTAACATGTCATTCCTGCGGAAAGGACGTGCACATAACATGTTAGATCTAAGTTCCTGTTCAACACTCCCATTGAACATGACAATCGTGCTTTTCCGGAAATCTGCGATAAAAGTTACGGTAAATCTATCATTGACATTGATGATTTAGTTTTCATTTCCGACAACTTCACAGCTTTTTGTTTTGCTGGTGTCGTTGAAAACTTTGTTTGCAGACATGATAGCATCTCAAATATCTGAAGGTAGGTGTGAAGCTTTAGCAGATTGAGGAAAATATTTAGAAATTCTTTTTATCCTCGTGAAACGAGTAGAAATCCAGAAAATCTAGAATCTAGATTCTAGATCTAGATCTAGATCTATCTGCTGAATGTGACCGCCAAACGTTTTTTTAAAAGAATAGGCTAATGTTAATGAGAAAAAAATCAATTGTTACAATTGCATGGTCACTTGGAACACTGATTGTAAGGTTTTTAAGAGGCGAGAACTCCGATAGGACAGGGTTTAACAGAGAAATGCATGTAAAGTGCCTTTCCAAAACGAAATGAGCCTGGATCCCCATAACCCGCCATCACATGATTAGAAGGTAACCTAATCATAATCACTAGACTCTCTACCGAAGCCACAATGTGAGAAAGACTTTTGGATGATCCACCAAATAGAAAAATTAAAACAATACACAAGATTGTTTACCCAGTTAAGAAAGAATCCTCGAAAACAAATGCCACGACCGCTGATGATAAAAGGTTTCGCTTCTCATGAAAGTTCCCTTAGAATAATAGGCCCGAATAATATTATATTTTCAAATTTTTTGTCCTTGCTTACACAATATGTCACTCCCTAAGAATAGTACAAAAACAATACAAAATACATGTTTACAACAAAGAAAATATCGCTACCAGTGCCTAATCAGAACATTTTTATGCAATGTAAAATTTGTGTTCCTTTTTGTAATTTAATGGATTTAGGCACTGCATTAGATAAGTAATCCATATCCGTTCACTCATCCAAAGACTAGGATCTATGCCTTTCTCTCTCTCTCTCTCTCTCTCTCTCTCTCTCTCTCTCTCTCTCTCTCCTGCAACTGTCCTTCGCTGTCGTGTGTATGTGTGTATGTGTGTGTGTGTGTGTGTGTGTGTGTGTGTGTGTGTGTGTATGTGTATGTGTGTGTGTGCGCGTGTGTGTGCGCGTATGTGTGTGTATGTGCAAGTATGTTTATGAGTTTGTGTATGGGTGTCGGTATGGGGTGGGGGGTGGGGAGGGAGGAGAGGTGTATGCGTGTATGTGTGTGTGTGTCTATCTGTA
>NW_004797852.1:37009-43270 GCF_000002075.1 Aplysia californica | reverse complement strand
TATCTGGGCTGTAAGGGTTGAGGGTGAAACCCCAGACGCTCTCTGGCAAGCCAGCCTCAATCAAGTCAACTCCCCGTCCTTGTCGAGCAGCCTGAGGACCCCTGCTCTGTGCATAGGAGCAGGGGTTGCAGACGGAGCCCTGGCCAGGAGGTACCATAGCCCTGTGAGGTGCGATGTGAGCAACGACCCTTTGGTCTGAAGAAGGGTCCGTACACATCCACCATTATGATAGGTCTGGCGTCACAGCAGGTCGACCTATTAATTCAGGAACTCACTGTCGACATCTTCCTCCCTCCATCTCGTGGGAGCTCTACAGACGGGGCAGGGTACCCACAGACTGCCAGATGACTCATCGTGAGATGTCTCCGTGGACCCAGAAGGCCTTAAGGAATAGGCTGCCTGGAAATAGATGACGTCCTTACAGATATCCTGGCAAATGCTCGCTGACCCATGACGTGACGATCCTCTGTCTGAGTAGATTTGGCCATCCTTCGAACTATTCTGCCCCATGAACAGAAATGTTAATAGCAAATGGCCAGGAGACAACAGGTGGTGGGGATTGGGCAAACGCAAGCTACACTTGGTGATGTGGACGACTCACTGTGGAAGGAACGCGTTATCCCTTACTCAATGGGACCCCTTACTGGACTGCTCAGATGATCACTTGTCATTGGTTGCACATTGTAGCTCCTATTTCTCAGAACTAGAGTGTGCCTACACCTTCTATGGTTGTCTGCTGTCTAAGAAATCCCCGTGAAGGTTGATGGAAAACAGGGCAGTGAACATTGCACCTTTGTTCTCTTGTGGCAAGATGTTTGGGCACAAGCCAGTGTCAGGACAAGACTATCACCTACCTGAGATCCTACAGGGATGCACCAAGCCTTCACAACCCCCAAACCAATACACTACAGGTATAGGGGCAACATGCAACACACAGACACTACAGACTCCCCAATCTACAGACACATAGACATTGAATATACTCCAACTGAACATCTCATCAATACAGAACAAGAAAATGGAGCTTGCAAAGATGCTGTCAGACTTAACAATTCATGTAGCCCTGCTACAGGAAACCCAACTACCCAAGGGGATAGAGCTCCATTTAACAGGCTACACAATGTGCCACTACAAGTGCACCAAATGTCAAGGTATCGCTACCCTCATTCGGAATGACATCACTACTGAGGTTTCTCACCCAGAAACCGATGACGAGACTGACATGCAGGAAGTGAATGTGTAGCAGTCGGATGGAACTACCTACACCATCTACAATGTATACTGCCCACTGAGATCTACTCTCCAGCTCAACTTCCCAAACACAGACCACCAACATACCATTCTTGTGGGAGATTTCAATGGACACTCTCCACTGCGGGGTTACAGTGATACAGACTCGACAGGAACAGTTCTAGAAGAACTACTGAGATCAAGCAACCTCATTTCACTTCAGAATGACAAAATACCTCCCACCCTACTTCATAGAGCCAGCGGAACTCTCAGCAGACCAGACTTGACCTTGGTCTCTGCTACCTGACTGCCAAGGTAAAGCCGAAGAGCAAAAGTGCGAAAAGACAAACATGGAGAGAACACTGTGGAGAACTGGACCTGCGTAAGGACGGGAAGACAGCTGGGAACCTACTTTCCAATCTCTCAGGTACAAAAAGAAGGAAAAAACCCGTCTCAATGAAACCAACTGAGAAAGGAGAAACATGCAGAGCTGAGGTAATGAATAAATACTTTGCCAGCATCAACAGGAAGGAAACCAGAACAAACTGAGACACACAATAAAGCAGCTGACCAAAAGGGCAGAACAGACCCCCATGGCAAACCTGGAGGTGTTTCAGAGGGAGTTTACTCTGACGGAATTGAAGGCAGCTCTCAAAAAGTTTAAAAAGAGAAAGGCCTCAGGACCAGACCACATCACCAATGAGATCATCCTCAACCTGACAGACTCTTCCCTCTCTATAATCCTGGACTTCTTCAACAGGACTTGGAATGAGGGACAGCTCCCAACAGAATGGAAGAAAGCAAACATCACACCGATACTGAAGAAGGACAAACCAGCAAGCCAGCCTTCAAGCTATAGACCAATCTCTTTAACATCATGCCTGGGTAAGGTCGTCGAGAGAATGGTCAACGACAGAGAGTACTGGTGGATGGAAAACACCGGAGCAATCAAAACATCACAAGCAGGATCCAGGAAAAGCAAAAGAACTATGGACTACCTCATCAGATTTGCCCAGAAGACCAGCGATGCCTTTCAAGGTAAAGACAATGTTGTGGCTGTCTTCATCGACCTGAGGCAGACGGGACCGTGTGTGGAGACAGGGATTGTTCTACAAAATGCAAAAGCTTGGGATAGCAGGAAGGATGTACAGCTGGATCAAGAACTTTCTGTTTTGCAGAACTATCCAGACGTCATGTGACAGCAAGATTTCTTCACAGAGGACACTTGAGGAAGGCCTCCCACAAGGGTCAGAACTCAGCTGTACCCTCTTCCTGTTGTTCATGAACGACTTGCCAGATGTCATCTCCTGCCAGAAAGCACTCTACGCTGACGACTTACTCATTTAGAACAAAGGAAGTGACTTGAGAGCACTGAACCAAGCAATCAACGCAGACGTGACTACTATCTCGTCCTACTGCCAGCTATGGAAGATGGAAATAAACTCAGACAAGACTGTTTTTGGACTCTTCAGCCTCAAAAACAAAGATACAGCAAGTCAGATAAACCTTAAGATCAATGGAACTACCATCAGACATGAGGACTATCCCAAGTACCTTGGTGTACAACTGGAACGAACGCTGTTTCTCAAAGAGCACTTAAGGGAGTTGACCAAGAAAGCCACCTCCAGACTGAACCCCCTGAACACCTTTCATCACTCAACTGGGAAGCTGACAAAGCAACCCTTAAGACAACTTCATATAGGGTATGTCAGATCTGTGATTGACTACTCCCTACCACTACAATCCATAGTCAGCCAAAGCTCCCTGGCGCAGCTTGACAGAGTACAGAACCAAGCACTCAGATTTGTTTCTGGCTCGATGAAGACCACGCCTACAAGCGCCTGCGAAATCCACACCAACATAAAACCACTGGACCTCAGAAGAAAGAGTGCTACACTCGAAACCTATGAAAGATTTGTGCGGCTAGAAGACACGAACGAAAACAGGAAATGTCAGATGAGTGGGAACCAAGAACACGCATCCAGAAGACCTCCTTCATGCGAGAAACAACAAAACTACTTGAGGAGTTTGACCCACCCGAGAACAGAGAACCAATCACCAACATCAGCAGCGAACCTCCATATTGGCAGACACCAGAAATCACAATAAGGACGAGACTTCTAGACCCTTCTTGTGACAAGACCACACCAGAAGAAATCCTCAGAACTAGTGCCCTGGAGACAGTGGACTCGTATGCTGAAACTCCAATGCATGCATACACAGATGGGTCTGCAACGAACGCTACACGGAATGCTGGATACGGATCTACCATCAAATATCGAAACAACCTTGGAGAGAAGAAGTAGGCCCAACTATTTGACCCATGTGGAACATACAGCTCTAACTATGACGCAGAGAAAATCGCCATAGTAAAAACCCTGGAGCAGATCACCCAAGACTTTTTTGAAAGCGCAGTAACACCAGGGGATGTTGTTGTCTTCTCTGACTCAATGTCAGTACTCCAAGCCGTCGAGGGAGGAGGAGACTACAGAGGTGACGGGAACATTCTCAGCCTTGTAAAACAGATGGGCTCTTCCTATGGCGTCCGGGTCCCACTGCAGTGGGTGCCTGGCCATTCTGGAGTACCAGGGAGTGAGACTGCAGACCATCTATCAAAGACCGGAGCGAGCCTGCCCCAGACAGATACAGCCGCCTCTTTACAGACCTGCAGAGGGATCATCCGCGCCAAAAGCAGAGACGAGTGGCTAAACAGATGGGCCAACGCAACAACAGGAAGACCTCTCTTCGGGTACATGGACAAACCCAACCCGAAAGACCCTTCGAATCTTTTATGTAGAGCTGATCAGACATTGATCTTCAGAGCCCGCACAGGACACTTACACACCAATAAGCACATAAACAGAATCAACCTCATATGGGAACCCCATTGCAGACACTGTGACTACCACGAGGAGACCGTTGAACATCTTCTCCTTCACTGCCCAAACCTGGCAGTTCTTCGACGCAAGCTCCTACACACACGTACAGATTTACAAAGCCTGCTCTACTCTGGCGTTGACCAGATGACAAGGACAAGTGGTTACTTGAGGGCGGCATTGCGCTGCCAAGAACGAAATTCTCGCAGCTAAAGGGATTTGAAAACAAACATATATCTCTCTCGCGGCGTCTATGGTGTAGCGGTACTCCGTTGAAGATCTGGATTCAGTTCCCTAAGGAGAAACTTTTACCAAGTTTCTAGGTCTTTCTCTAGACGTTTCAGCACCCTCCAACCGGGTTGGCTCTGATTGGCAGGATGGAAGCTTACCTCATAAATGATCTTAACTGTTTCTATGGGGGAAGAATAAACAACTGTGTGAACAAAATAAACATGATCTTCTCCCTCCGCCCCTCATCCCCCCCCCCTTTTTCCCAAAAAAGTACTTTTAATTACTGTGTTCATGTTAGTATGAACTGAAATAAAAGGGGTGGGGAGGTGTGGATTAAACCGGGAAGGGGGGGATTAATAATATTTTGGGGTTTTTGGAAACCTTAACCCCCCTCCCCCCCCCCCCCCCCCCCCCCAATGATTTTAGAAATAGCTATCATCTTGCCTTACATTTAAGTGGATTCCAATCTTAGCGTTCATCCCGAAAATAATTCTTAGTCCTAAAACAAAGTATAACAATAGCATCGTATTATGCGACGAATCACTTTATCCCAATCGTTTCTGAAAGCAGATCCTGCCGAAATGGAGAACGCTTCTGAGCCGACAGAAGACTTCGCTTGGGAGGTACCGGAACCGCGTCCACGACTAAACAGGGCAGGCCGAGTAAGAAGAATGCGTAGACGAAGTAGGCGAGGAGGAGTGGGAGAAGAGGCGTTCAGAGGAGGAGCGGTCAGAGGAGGCCCAAGGGACAGGACAGAAGCCTACGAGGAAGAAGGAGGGGAGGATTCTGGGAGGCCGGTACTTCGAGGGCAGAGAAGAGGGGAACCTTATAGGGTGAGAGGACGGTTCTTCCGCGGGCCCAGGAGGGCGTACCCGAGAAGAGACCCTGATGGCCGAACTCAGAGAGGACTGTGGAGGGGCCCACGGCTCTCACAGACACAGCTGGAGCCTACGCAGCCAATGATCAAGGAGTTCGGACATAAGTTCGACTATTACGTGAAAGACGACGAGTCTTTCTCCAGGTGAGTAGTTGGATACGGAGATGTATGAGTATGTACGTCGTGTGTTTCTGTGTGTGTGAGAGAGAGTTTGTGTGTCCGTGTGTGTGTGTGTGTGTGTGTGTGTGTGTGTGTGTGTGTGTGTGTGTGTGTGTGTGTATGTGATGGTTTATGTGTGTTGGAGAGAGTTTGTGTGTATGTATATGCATGTGTGTGTGTGTGTGTGTGTGTGTGTGTTTGTATGTGTGTGAAGATGTGAATGTGTGTGTATGTGACAGAAAGAGAGAGAGAGAGTGCGTATATGTGTGTATGTGTTTGTGTGAGTGTGAGTGTGTATGTATGTCTTAGTATGGGACTGTGTGTGTTTGTGTCTGAGAGAATGTGAGTTTGTGTTTGTATTTGAAAGAAAGGGTGTGTTTGTCTGTGAGAGAGAGAGAGAGAGAGAGAGAGAGAGAGAGAGAGAGAGAGAGAGAGAGAGAGAGAGAACGTGAGCGTGAGAGAGAGTGTGTGTATGTGTGTGTGTGTGTGTGTGTGTGTGTGTGTGTGTGTGTGTGTGTGTGTGTGTGAACGTACGTTATTATGCCCGTGTACAACATCAGAGAATCCCAGCTGGTTGTTTGATTTCTCAATAATTTCTTCTGGAAGTAAAAGCTAAATCCTTAACATGTCATACCAGTGAATTAATAAAAGCTATAATAATAGGCCTAATGTGATAATTTTTCAGATTTGTTCAATATCGTTAAAACACGGAGCAGGAAATACACCCAGAAGAAAATATAACTTTTGACTTTACAAGAATCTAAAACGTTTTCAAGCGACAAAGAAAGAGTGGGAGGGAGGGACAAAGAAAGAAAATGAGAAAGAGGGGAAAAGAGAGGAAGAGGGGAAAAGAGAGGAAGACGGAAAAAGTGAGGAAGAGAGAGAGAG
>NW_004797852.1:34143-35628 GCF_000002075.1 Aplysia californica | reverse complement strand
AGAGAGAGAGAGAGAGAGAGAGAGAGAGAGAAACAGACTGAGACAGACAGAGACAGACAGAGACGACAGAGACAGACAGAAAGAGAGGAAAAAAGGGAGAGGTCTTTCCCAGTTGTTTGTGTGTGTGTGTTTGTTTGTTTTCTTCTTCATGTTCATCAGTGCTTTTTTTTTTATTGCAAATCATTATTAAACTTTAAAGTAAAATAGCCAAAGTGACAGAAGCTGGGATGACATCAATGACAACCATAGCTATGACTAAACGACGATAATACCAACAACGACGACACAAATTCTGACAACTGACACATCAAACTGACACCCTCGGGTATCACGACAGTCAGAACCTGTTCCCGTAAGATATATTACTATGGCTGCATCCCCCACTTTGACACCTGCGGCGACCCAGAGTTGGTCAAATATATTCAAACCTGCTTAAGACAATCGACCTTACAAACGATCACTTCCCACCCCCACCCCTTCCCCTCTCTTTTGTGTTTTTATAGTTTTTTTAAAAAAGCATTATAATGGCATCGCGAGGCACCTGTCTCAGATGGCAATAGATGACGCCTTAGACAGTTTCAACCTCATAAACAGTTTTGACTGTACGTCAAAAATGTATAAAAGTAATCCCTCTTCCCATTTGGAACTTGCTTGACCCAGCACTTTCCGTGATGCCACTTTTTTGGTTGCCATGACGTCATTTTTAAAAGACGCTTTTAAAAATTGGGTTGGAGGGGGGGGGGTTCCTATTTACCAAACCCCTTACTGTTAACATTTCTGCCCTCTTGTACAGCATGGTGTGGAGGGGAGATGCAAAATTATTGTCGGACGCGGGCCAGAAGTCTTACTGTTTGGGTTGTCGTGCTGCTCTTTTGGGAGTCTGTCAAATCTTCTTTAACCCAAAAATGTGTGTGTTGAAAGGGGAGGGGGTATGACACGAGAGACGGTAACTTCACTTTAAGCAAAACGGTACAAATGAGCAGCACTTGTAGTTACAGCTGCCACGTTGACATGTTACTGGACATGAGAGTACCAAAAACTTTAAGACAATTTTTCATATGTGTCGTCCCTCAACACACATTTATTTATTCCACCACCACCACCCCCCCCAAACACGCCCCCTCCCCTTTCCAAAACCTCAACAAAACCATCGCTTTTTTGTGTTCCTGGTACCCACACCAACTCCTGCAGATCCAGCGACGTCCAAGATTCTGATGATTCAAAATGATGTAAGAAATAGGGTTATTGAATCATGATATACACACCTGCAAACAAATACACATTCACATACACCCACGTGTGTGTGTGGTTTGGGGGGGTGGGGGGTGAATCAACACGTGGATGGATGGATGGATGGATAAATGGAGAGATGAATGGATGGATGGATAGATTGATGGATGGATGGATTAATGGAAGGATGTCAACACGTATTTACGTTCTCAAGCATGCAGGTACGCACGCACGCGCACACGTGCGCGCGCACAC
>NW_004797852.1:30256-33192 GCF_000002075.1 Aplysia californica | reverse complement strand
TCTATCTATCTATCTATCTATCTATCTATCTATCTATCTATCTATCTATCTATCTCTCTCAGTAGGTTTCAAACTTTTTTTCGCCCACCGCCCCCTTTTTCATCCAGCCGAGTCCCAGTGCTCCCTACTCCACCCCATCCCTCAATCTGACATAGCGACATGCATATTAACAATTACAAATAAAGAGAGAGCCCAAGCAGCAGGGTATAAAACAGCTTGCCTAAATTCTAATGATTTGGTTCTGAATAAAAACATTAGTTGGCTCACAAATCACCATTCTTTATAGCATCTTAATTTATGCGTGCATGATTTATGATTTATATATCCTAAGATTTATATATCAAATATCTCCATTACAGAACAAAAATATATTAAGTTGATCAAATGTGAGAAACCATAAGAAAGTAAAAGTGTGCATGGTAACTCTTTAGGAAGAGGCAGTCCTGTAATTCTCTGGTCGTCTGGGCATGGTTTTTCAGGCTTTTTACATGCTCCGACGATTACAAAATTGCCTTGGGACCGGTTGCGAACGACGATAGCAATGACTTGTAAGCACACAAGTTAGTCTGCATTGACTATGAAAAATAATTTTTACAAAGATTATTGGCCACATTCCTTTCACTGTTTTGAAAATATGATAGCATAGACCTAGGGTAACAAACACACTAACAGTGTCATCACTTAGAAGCGGCCCCAGGTGATTTTTCGGCATACTATTATTAAATGCTAGGGAAGAAGATGACGAATTATTTCCAAATGTTTGGTCACTCTATGCGAGGAGTTGGGAATGAAGGTTGTGTCTTGCCCCCCAGGACAGCCTGGCGGGGATCTAGAGTAAGCACCAAACAAACTTAACACTAAGACTAATATGCACGTCATTTCCTACATCAGAATATCATCATCGCCAACATAAGTAATCATCCACATGCTCACCATCACAATTACCATTACCGTCACCATCGCACCATCATTGTCATCATCATTATCATCATCATCATCATTACCGACTTACCAATTCCTCTTTCCCCTTGTTTCGTTTCTCTAGAAAACATAACAATTTGCACCATTACATTCTTTTTACGTAACCAACGAATACGGGCACCAAAATCAGGACACGGGATAAAAAAACAAGTACGCTTGGATCTTACTCTGTAATCATCATCATCATCATCATCATCATCATCATCATCATCATCATCATCATCAACATCATCATCATCATCATCATCATCATCTTTAACATTAGTTTCATCAACAGTGGCAGCACATGAACATAACAAACTCTATTAAACAAGTGAGTATTTCTCTGGTTTTAAAAAAAACGAAAAATAATTAGAGAATTTGTTTTTAAAGACCAACATAAAATACACATTGACGTATCAAGTAAAGGTTAAACTACGGAGTAAGTATTTACAAATAAATATGCTATTGACATTGTCTTACTGGGAAGGATGGGCGTCATGGTGAGACGAAACCAACTTATTAACATCAGGTTTCAGAATGGTCAGTAACAGACGCAAATCGCCACGTTCTGTGATCCTTAGTTTGTTCCTCTGCTTCGTCAGAAACCTTTTCATTACACTGAACCCCCTTACTACTAGATAGGAGGTACATGTGTTGAAATGTTCGATTGGAGACCACCACTGACAGTTCCTTTCTCTCTCTCTCTCTCTCTGTCTCTCTCTCTGTCTCTCTCTCTCTCTCTCTCTCTCTCTCTCTCTCTCTCTGCCTTTTTTTTTTCCCACGCACTGTGGTATCGTTCTATGATAATATGCTCTTAAAATATTTCGTCGAAATTCAATTTTCAAAGGGGGACAAAAATAAGAAAAAGTGATAGGTTAAAAAATGTTAAATTGTTACAATTTTTAGAAGAAATTGCTACAAGTGTCAAAAGATTCAGAAGGGTTTTTTCTCTCATTTGTTAAGTTCAAATTTTGCTTTCTGAGTTTAGTGCAATTAAACAGGTTGCCGACGCTATGCTATTTTATGTGTACATTTAATCATGCTATCGCAGGTGAGCGTCTGTTGATTAAGCCAAGCGCCGTCACATAGCGTGGCCGAGGTCAGATCGGCCGACAACTCGTTACCTTGGAATTACAAAGTTCTACCTGAAAGCTTTGGCTGTTTTGGGGTTAATAAGACAATGAGGTCAGAAACCATTATTCTATAGGCTCTATCAAAACCGTTAAGCTATTTAGAGTCGTTACCAAGATATTCAAAATTTTAAATTTTTAAAGAGCTTGACATGTAGTGAAACTCAAAAATTTTAGTCAAATTTCTCTAAATTAGGTACTGTGCGGACAGAGCTTTGTAATTCTATGGTTCAGAATTATGAACAAGAGATCGAGCCCTTAGGTCACGGGTGTCATCCAAATAATAGATTACTAGGAAAGACCTTGATTGTTTGTTGTTATTTTTTTGTTGTTTTTTTTTTGTTTTTTTTTTGTTGTTGTTTTTTTTGGGGGGTTGCATTTTTTTTTTTTTTTTTTTTTTTTTGGGGGGGGGGTACTCTCGCACAGTCCTTGTCAACAAAAGATTGTGAGTTGTTCAATGATCTCAGGTGGTTTCCCTAGCTCAACTCAGGGGACAGATTCGGCCTAGGGCTATCTAGATCTATATTTTGTTTTCTAGAAGAATGCGATGAAGTGACAGGGCATCTAAACGTGGTACGTGTGTTGAAATGATTCCAGTAAAACTGGGAGTCGTACAATCTGTTATGGTACAAAGTAAGCAACCTAATTGTTACAAACAAAAAGAGAGAAGAGAAGGAGGCATCATGGCGCCTTTGACCTTAACCTAGCACCGCCCCTGCTCCCTATGAGCCGGTGTTCAGGGGGCACCATTGCTCGGTCTTAAGTCTTACCATTTATCTCCCCCTTTGCTGTATATAATTTCATAATATGTGTCTACACACACACACACACACACACACACAC
>NW_004797852.1:26699-29618 GCF_000002075.1 Aplysia californica | reverse complement strand
TTATTATTATTATTATTATTATTATTATCTTGCCTATCATCGTTCTCGTTTATGTGTTCCAACTCTCCTAAGGCGGAGACTGACCGTTTGTCGACCCAGCAAAGCTCGTCCTCTGCCTCCTCATACAGCTCAGACGATGCCGACGACAGCTTCGATAATGGTCCGGGTAACAAATCTGGGAACTACCTGGCAACACAATCGTCTGCGTCTGTTCTTCAAAGCGATGCCACTTTGAATCTTAGATTAAAATTAGATAAAAAATATCAAAGTAATGCTGACTTGGCAACCCCCTTTTCTGCATCTGCACGTCAGAGAGATGCCAGTTTGAAGATTGGTACGAAAGCTGATAGAAATCTAAACCGTAGATACTGTTTAAAGTCTATGAATGCAGGTGCTGAAGGGGGACACCAAAGAGATGGTCAAAGCAGCACTGAGCTGAGTAGTGCAAGAGTACAGTTTCAAGAACCGAAACCTTTAACACCCTGTGGGTGTGGTTGGGTGGAGGATCGCGATTGGCTTGAGTTCAAAGACAAAATGGAGGCAACTGCCCCAAAAAGAGACACCACTGACATCGAATCAAGTGACGAACCATTTTTTATCGATTCCAGAGCGAAGGCCAAAAATCTTAACCGTTTACAAAGACAATCTGCACAATATTACAGAAGGCGAGGACGAGAGATTGAACGGTATTACAGCGAAAAGCTGGCGTCGTTTTCCGGAGACGGTGTGCCTTTTCATAACTGTCTTGACGTCTCCGGTAAACCAAAAGACTTACTAGAAACGCAAGATCAATCCTCTCGTTTCTGTGACAAGCGCAAGCAAACGGTGCTTTCTTCAGACTCACCAAGATGCTCCAGGTACTGCTCGTTGTTCAAGTGAAGGTGTCAATTACCTGTTTTTATTACTTCCCATAGCATAGTCCATAACTTGAACAAAAATAAGTGGGAAGGGGGAAAAAGGGGGGGGGGCTCCCTTGATTGAAACTTCGATAGTCTTAGAGCTGCAAGAGCTTTTTGAAATTTATTTTTCAAACGTTTTTTAATTAGGAGGGGGGGGGGATTTTTAAATCTTTTCTCTTGACGCTTTATTTTTGCTTGTTTGTTAGTTTGTTTGTTTGTCTGTTTGTGTGTTTGTTTGTTGTTGGGTTGTTTGTTTGGTTGTTGTTGTTTTTTTGGGGGGGTCTAACTTTTCTTTCCCTTCACTTCATCCACTATGTATGTTAACTACTGAACGTAGTGTAAGCTTCGTTACAAAAAGATGCCTAACAAAATGTAAGCTATATTATATCTCTGTACATTTGACTCTGCGCTCTTGAAATGCCAGAAATCGTTCAATGATTCTTGTTGTCGATGATTTTCTTTGTTCTGACAAACGACGTCATTAGATGCGCCTCATCAACTTTTGTAGAATCTATATATCAATGTTCCAAAAAAAAAAAAGAAGAGCTGCTTTTTTCTCCACTATTTAACAAATACCAAAAACATCTGAGAATTTTTCCCTTTAAATATTACCTGTCAATACGCCCACCTTTGCAAATACACATAGCGATTTTGTTTCCCGAACATTATTCGGGCGTTTATACTTTTGTTTTTGTTTGGTAAGTGTTTCACGGCTGCTCGCAATTGCATAAGTTCATATGTGCACGCGGGACACACATTACATTTTCAGTTTGTAGGAAATCCTGAATTTTTTCCGGGTGGCGTCCGCTGTCTTCTCTTATCAATTTTGGACAATTGAGGGATTTTTAATGTTCGCAGCTTGCACACGGGATCTCCGAGGTTTTTTGTCCTTATCCGAAAAGGCTAGGTGTTGCTCTTTCCTACCAGAAGATCAGGGGTTTGGTTGAAAGACAGCAGTAAGAAAGAGCCAAGGAGAAGCAGTGGAAAGGCTGCACAAAGAGTTTTCTGCCCAGAGGAGGGGGTAAAAGGGGTGAGGGATGGGGGCATAAAGTGGAGAGACGAAAGCAGACGACAGAATATGACTAGAGAGCAAGAAAGGAGGTGAAAAGAGACAATTTTAGATAAGAAAATGTTTTCCGTCGCTACGATGATTCGAACCCGGGACCTCTAAATGCGAGTCGAACACCTTAACCTCTAGACCACGAGAGCCCCCGTTTTTACTTTTGTTTTACTGAAGGCTTTCAAACACATAGACATAACAATTGCATTTTGAGTGTCTGGTAATTTGGGAATTGGGAACACATAAATAGCTGAGGTGCAACTTCTCTGATCGCGGACTACTATTATTCTAGGGCTGCCACGTCATTTCATGACGTGTGATGGCATCAAAATGAAGAAATTTATTTTGTCTTGAGTGTCCAATCTTTTCTTCAGTTCCCACAAATGTTGCAAAATCTACAACAGTCAAAACTGGGCTCATCTTAATACGTTTGTAGTGCAATTATTTTTTTTGTTTGGTTCTTACTTTTGTCTTTTTTTTTTTGGGGGGGGGGGTTGTGCTGTTGGGCTTTGAGTGTGTATGTGGATGTGTTTGTTTGTTTGTTTGTTTGTGCGCTTGTTTGTTTGTTTTTTTGTGTGTCTGTTCGTTTGGTTGGTTCTCCACCTTCTGGAGGAAATAATGGAATTTCCAACAAAAGTAAAACATTTTACCGACACTAACAGTACACTCAAAACCGACAGACGGGTAAGCCACGAGGGAAATACGTGCAAGGTGACTGTCGTGTTGCCTGCCAGCGGAAGTAACAACTCTCACAACCTGGACCTCAGCTACCAACGTCAGGCTCTGAGACTGGACAAGCTGCTCTCCACATCGCCTCTGCAGCTGGTGTTTCAAAAGTTTCACTCTTGCCAACAAGTCTCTACATCACACCATGATGGACTTGCAGATAATTCTTCGAGGTAAATAAGGTTTGTTTTGGCACACACACACACGTACACACACACACACACACACACACAC
>NW_004797852.1:23820-25487 GCF_000002075.1 Aplysia californica | reverse complement strand
TGTTTTCTTAACACTGATGACCAAGCTAAAGACCTTGCATGCTGCTGATAGGCGGTCCATCATTGTTTGTAGGGTTGATTCACTGTGAGCAACAAGAGCAGCATCATCGGTGAAGAGAAGGTCTCGTACTGTTGTTTTGTTGATCTTGGTCTTGGCCTTGAGTCGAGCAAGGTTGAAGAGCGACCCATCAGTTCTCCAGTGGAGGAAGACATCCCCTGGTGACTCTTTAAATGCGTGTTGCAGTAGGACAGCAAAATAAGTGCTAAAAGGGTTGGTGCTAAGACACATCTTTGCTTAAATAAATAAATGAATAAATAAATAAATAAATAAATAAATAAATAAATAAATAAATAAATAGAATGATAAAATGTAAGAATTATAATAAAATGAAAATAAAATTGTATAACTCCTCCCACCCTGCATACCACGTGCAGCAAGCCCGGCATTCACAGGACGCCAAAACCTCTTCCAACAAACGATGACGACAACAACAGCAAAACCGGCATTCACAAGACGCCAAAAATGTCTCCAGTTAACAACGACAACAACAGCAACACCGGCATTCACAGGACGCCAAAAACTCCTCCAACAAACGACGACGGCGACTACAACCGCAGCGCTAAGGTCAAGCCAGACCCCCCTAGTGGGGGATCTTCGGACAGCTCCGAGTCGTCCAGTAGCTCCAGCTCAGAGGAGAGCAGCTCGGACGACAAGAGCTCGGCTGACAGCCAGATTCACATGGACCAGGAGTTCACGGTGGACTTGGCTGTCGCTCAGATTTTTACACATCATATCGGTGCGTCAACGAATGTGTGGGTCACTGTTGTATTTTTGTTGTGGGTTTTTTTTATGTTGTCGTTTTTATCTGGGGGGTTTTGTGGGTTGTTGTAGGGTGGGTTGTTGTAGGGTGGGTTGTTGGTTTTTTTTTGGGGGGGGTGTTTCCGGGTTTTGGGGGGCTGGAGGAGGTTTTGGGTGTTGCTTTGTTGCTGTTGTTGTTTGTTTTGTTGTGTTTTTTTTGTTTTTTTGTGTTGTTGTTGTTGTTGTTGTTTTGGGGGTAAGTGTTTTACGGCGCTGAGCTTAGAACTGCATAATGTCATATGAACGCGCGGGACGCAGTAAACTTTTTCAGTTGGTAGGAAATTCTGAATTTTGCCCCGGTAGCAGCCGAAGCCTACTTTTATCGATTTTGGACCACCAAGGGATCTTTAACGTGCGCAACTTGCACACGGGACCTCCGAGATTTTTCGCCCTTATCCGAGATCTTACCTACCATACTGAGAAAGAGCCAAGTAGTAGCAGTAGAAAGGCTGCAGAAAGAGTCAGGAGCCCGGAGGAGGAACAAAGGAGGTGAGGCGGTGGGGGCAGAAAGTGGAGTCAAAAGCAGACGATAGAATATTGTTAGAGGGCAGTAAAGGATGTGAAAGGAGAAAATTTTAGAGAAGAAAAGTTTCCGTCGCTATCCGGATTCGAATCCGGGACTTATTGAATGAGAGGCAAACACTTTAATCTTTAGAACACGAAAGCTCCCTTTTTTCTGTTGTTGCTGTTGGTGGTGGTGGTGTTTTTCTTATTTGGGAGGGGGGGGGTGATTAGTACTGCTGTTGTTGTTGATGACAGTGTGTGTGTGTGTGTGTGTGTGTGTGTGTGTGTGTGTGTGTGTGTGTGTG
>NW_004797852.1:16167-23720 GCF_000002075.1 Aplysia californica | reverse complement strand
TATGTGTGTGTGTGTGTGTGCGTGTGTGTGTGGTAGCCTATCGGTTCGAAATGTTTGGAGCCCCGAAGAACGTGCTCTTTGCCAGGGCCAACGCCTCCCTTGGGTAGCAGGTGAGAAAGTCCAACCTCCCTGAATCCTCCCCGAAGAGAAACCACCGCCGTGATGACATTGTTGTTTTTGTCATGTTTTTGCTGCTGTTGCTGTTGCTGTTGTTGTCCTCGTCGTCGTCGTTGTCGTTGTCGCTGTTGTTGTTGTTGTTCTTGGTGTTGTTCCTGCCGTTTCTGCTGCACTTGCTGCTGTTGATATAGTTTCCTGTTGTTGCTGCTGCTGAAAAGGTTGTGAACAATGTTATCGGCATATAACAATATATCATCGAAGGCTCCTTTTTGAAAAGTGTATTGATAAGTTTGGTGAGGTCGTTTTCCCCTCTCATCGGACAGCCCAATAACCACAAACGCTCTCGGCCCCACAACGTAATCGACAGGGAGCTGATCTCGTAGAGACTACCTTTATGTCGAGAAAAACTAATTACCTGCCTTTAGTGATTTCAAAAATGATATCTAAATAATATGTATAAATAGGTTCAGGAAGTGGCAAGCAGAACAGACGCTTACATATCTTTAACAGAATGTCTTTCATCAACAAGCGCGTACGTTTAGGTCACAAAAAGCAGCCAATTAGAAGTAAACTGTTGTGATTAGAGGCATAACGTATGCAAAGGGGGAAAAATAAACAAATGTGTTTATTTTTAACATTGGATCTATGTGAAAACTTCGAGGCCTTAAGTTTCTGAAACTACAGTACTGCAATAACAGCCAATGAGGTTCACCTTGAGGTGTCAGTACTGACCTCTGGGCATTTGGGGTAACGGTAGATTTGGTGTTGAGAAGTGATGGGAGCGTCGGGAATGGGAGGGGTATGGGAGTGCGGGAGATAAGGGGCGATTTGAATGTTTGAGGCAGGTATGATGATTGGAAGTGTATGAGATCAATATCGAGAGAAATAGGACGGAAGCGGACGTCATTTGTTCGGGGTATTTGGGTATATGAGACCGAAAATTTGCAACCCCCCCCCAACAAACTATTACATAAAGACAATTAAATAACATACTAACGTGTTGTTCAACTCTTGTTAATAAACATCAAGGTTTGTGTAACGTAGTAATTTGTTTCTACTCATAGTCTAATCCGAGAGGCCGAGACCGTCTCTGGCCAGGCAGTCAAGGGGTTAGGGCCGTAAAGAAAACTAAACCTTGAACGTAAGCTTAGTTTAGCTTCGGCTGACACACAGGAAAAATCAAATTGCCCAAGGGCTGATTTAAGGCACTTTTACAAAGTTAAAGAATATTTTGTCTGTATCCTCCAAGTATGCAATGCATAGACAAATGCACGACGCAAAGCTAGCTTCACAAGGCAGCTGGGTATCGATGGGCTGTAGCAGTAATTAGAAGAGTTTAATAAACTTAACTGCATCTGGCTCTTTAGCAGATTATGTGTTAATATGAAGACGTCTGTGATAGGGAAACATCTGCCTTGTGAACAACAAAAAGGGAGAAGATAACTTGGGGAGGAGTTGTTTTGTTTGTTTGTTTGATTTTGTTTGGTTTGATTCTATTTAATTTTTTTTAGGGGAGGGGGTATTTTTATGGGGGGGGGGGTGGTTATTTCGGGGTAGGGGTTGTTCTTTTTTTTGTTTGGGTTTTTTTCTGACTGAGCACGCAAACAACAAGAGAGGATAACCATGTACAGTCAAAACAGTAGACAAATTGTGTCTGTCTTCTGTCGCTGTTGCTGATCACAAACGGCCACCCCGAAGAAATTGCGAGAAAACAAAATGTCAGGTGTGTAATCATGGGATGTAAACCATGTTTTGGCATATAGTTCTACTTGCAAGACGGACGGAATTCTGGTAAAGGTCTACGAACTGTCGCCTTGATCAGTTAAATCATCTGTCGCGCATGTCTCGGGTGCCCCCACGTTGGTCCCATAAATAGTGGAGACCCTAGTCGCGCATAGCAAAAAAAACCCCAGTTTTGTAATGCGCTACAAACAGAGGGCTATGATGACCTTTGCTGTATTTCTAACAAATCTAGCTCATCTTCTAATAAAAATGTAAGAAAATAACACGAAACAGATTTTGAAAGGATTTATTTGGGGGCCGGTGGGGGGGGGGGGTTGTTTTTGTTTTTGTTTTTTGTTACTGTGCTTTGTTTTGTTTTTGTTTTTGTTTTTTGTTATTGTGCTTTGTTTTGGTTTTGGTTTGGTTTTGTTTGTTTTTTGTTGGTTGATTTTTTTATTTATTTTTATGGGGGGTTTTTGTTTTTGTTTTTTGTTGTTTTTTTTAGATTTTTATTTATTTATTTTTTAAATTTTTTTTTTGGGGGGGGGGCTAATGTAAAACATGCATTATCCAGGATTTGTTTCTCAACCAACGAAGCTATCATTACAATAGTGAATCCTCCAAGGTACCAATGATCTTGTGAAAGCCTGTGACACCGACACTTACAGTAGAATTGCTTTCAGGTGTACTTTGGTAACAATACACCTTGTAAAGCTCATTGTGTTTGCTGTTGAGTACAGTTGTGCGGGACATCGCATTATACAGATGAAGGGATCAAGTGAAAAGCTGGCTAGGTCATATATATCATATCAAGACTTAGCCTATGCTTCACTTCTTTTCAAGATGGTTTTGACTTGTTATTAACTTGATTAGCCTTTATCAAATACTGTATTTCAATAACTAAGTTGTTGTTTTTTATACTTGATTGATTTCACTGTGGTATTCTGCGGGTACTGTTGTAAGTTAAGGGCTAGAACCCTGAGTTTCGCTTTTTTTTTAAATGGACTTGTCCTGTTTTTCACTCAACCCCTTCAAAACCTACTACGTATTCCTTGTTACAGGCACAAACCCCCAGAGAGCTCTACAAGGCACCAACTTCTCTGACGAGTACGGCATTATGTTCGATGACATGTGGCTGTGCCTGTTGTGAGTTTCTTTTCTTTCTTTTTTTTTCTCTTTCACTTCATTTAGGAAATTGTAACTGTTTCAAGCTGTGTTTGGCTTTATCACATTCCAAATAAAAGGCATGATTTTGATCTCTGTTTGAAGAGGATACACGTGGTATATCGAGTGTCTTTGTCTTACTGTGGGGATGTATTCTATACAGGATTCCAAAGACACCTCTGAAAAACAATGCTAGACTGTAAGACGTAGACGATGGTTTGTGGTTTGAGAATTTTTATGGTTTGTATGTGTGTGTATGTGTCTATGTCTGTGTGCTTGTGTTTGTGTGTGTTTGTGTGTGTGTGCGTGTGTGTGTATGTGTGTGTGTGTGTGTGTATGCGTGTGCGTGTGGGTGTTGGTGTAAATGTAACACATTTCTTGATACCGGAAAGGGTACATGTACTTTATAGGGACCCTGTAGCTACACGTGATTTTGGTGGAGAGATGGGTAGATAGATACACGGGTCGTTCAAAAGGTTTTGCCTCCAAGTTCATAATTTCTTTATTATTGGTGCTACATTCAAAACTTATACACCAAATGAAATCTAAGGATGTCTGCTACATGATAGTACCTTTACTTTTCAACACAGTCGCCTTCTTTGACGATGCAGATCTGCCAACGTCGAAAAGTTGTCGCATGCCGTCGGCGAAAAATTCATATGGTTTTCTTCTAAACCAGCGACGCACATCAGCTTGAACTTCATCGTCATCGGCATAGCGTTTCCCTTTGAGGTACTCCTTCAATTTAGGAAAAAGATAAAAGTCAGATGGAGCAAGGTCTGGACTGTATGATGATGCGATAAGGTCTCTTGAAATTTGAGACTTTTCATGGCATCTTGAGTTTGTCGACTCGTGTGAGGAAGGGCATTGTCGTGGTGCAAAATTGCCTTTTTCCGTGCCGAACTCGTGACAGCCGTGCTCTAAGTTTTCTCAGGGTCTCAATGTATCGTTCAGAGTTGATTGTGGAACCCTGTTCCAAAAATTCCATATGAATCAGACCTTTGCAGTCCCAAAACACTGTCATAGGGCTAGGGGAGCCAGTGTGCCTGTATTCTTTAGATTGTCTTTTGTTCTCTGGGTCATAATGGTGTACCCAAGTCTCGTCTCCTTTAACTATACGGCATAAGAAAGCTTCACCTTCATCGGATTAACGAGCCAGGAGTTAATCACTAAATTGACTTTGGTTCAATTTCAGCTCGGGTGACTACATGTGGGGAACCCACCGTGCACTAACTTTCCTGTAACCCAACACATCATGGATAATGCAATGAGCACTTCCTACAGAAATCGCTCGCATTTCACTGACATCTCTTACTTAGATCCGCCGGTTTGCTTGGATGAACTCATCCACTCTCTCCTGGTGTTGAACATCACTGGCAGAGTTGGGACGACCACAATGAGCTGGGTCAAGCAAATCTGTCTCTTGCTGGACTGGTTTCAGCGAACTCCTATGCCCATCTCCGAACAGTACTTACAGACTTGTTACAGGCACAAACACATGCTTCACCATAGACAAGCTTCATTCGCCTATGAATATCAATGGGTGCAGCTCCCTCTGCAGTAAGGAACTCAATAACAGCTCTTTGGTTTAAGCGCACATTCATAGGTTTGCTGGACGCCATTTTCTCGGAGACAGTGTACCCTAGCTTCCATGGTGTGAACAGCAATAGCATAAAGGTGTGACATCATAGCATAATTCTGTTTTTATGGGTTTGAGAGTATACATATTGAAAGTCCTCTCTAGTGGATCATTATCTTGTTGTGGTTAGAGAGCGTGTGTGCCTCAGTGACCCCAAGAGCTACGCTGGCTGGAGCTTATACTCCTGGTAGGGCCACCCATGCCAGACAGGTCGACGGGTAGAGGTCAGACGAAGCGTGATCCACCGGCCCTCCAGGTTTCGGAGGTTCAGCTCAGGGCTAACAACCCAGACTGGTAAAAAAACATATGTTACGGAAACAGCAACAAAGAGAAACCGTGTGATGGACCTTCAGAGTCCCTTGGGACTCGTATGAATTCTGGCAGTGAAAGCCGCAAGGACGTAAATGTAGGAAAGAGGACATGACCACCATTATAAAAAGGAGAAGATGGAGATGGTTTGGACATGTTCTGAGAAGAGAACCAGACTCTATTGTGAAGACTGCCCTCCACTGGACACCCGAAGGACGTCGAAAAAGGGGCAGACCCAAAGTAACCTGGAGACGCACAGTAGAGTCTGAAATGAAGTCCTGGAATCATTCGTGGAGAACGCTGACCAAGATGGCCCAAAACAGACAGAGTTGGGGATCCTTTGTTGCTGCCCTAAACGCCAGATGGCGTAATGGGTAGTAAGTAAGTAAGTAATATTGAAAGTCAATTGAGTACAACTTTCCTGAAGATATCTAGAATAGTTTAGAAGTTATTGGAGAGGAGGCAAAACTTTTGGAACAACCCTCGTAGATAGATAGATCGATGTCTCCCTGGAGAATAAGAAAGTTTTCACTTTGAGTTGTGGCTGTTCTTTAACCAACTAGACGATACCTTAGAATTACAAACTTCTTTCAGAAATTTTGACTGTTTTGAGTTACTAAGACCATGCGGTCAGAAACGAAATGTTCTATCTTCCCCATCAAAATTGTAAGAATGTTATTAGTCGTTATCGAGATATTCAAAGAATTGCATTCAGTAAAACTTGACATGTCGTGAAACTCAAAATTTTTTACGTTTAACTAATTTCTCTAAACTAGGTATTGAGCAGATGCCGCTATCGCCAGCCCACTTAAGGGGCATAGAGGCAGTAGTAGATCTAGACATCTTACCTGCTTGTGTTCCGACCTACGTGGGCTGACAGAAGTCCGCCTTGTGTGCTTCACAGCTGCCATAAAATTTCTTCCGCCAAATCCCATGTAGTAGGGCAGGTTTAACCAGGCAAATTTGTTAACGCACATTGGAGAGGGGGGGCAGTGGGTGGATGGTTAAATCTGATATCTTTCAATTAGTGCTCCTGGTCAAATTTTGATGCAAAAAACACAATAAGTGTAATAGAGATTGTTACTAAGGGATGGGGTCTTTTTAATTTAAAAGGGAAAAGGCAGGTCGTGTTGTTGCAATTTGCCCTAGGGGAAACGTGCACGTGCTGTTATATTATTATGAAACAGAGGTAAAATCTCTAGCTAATCCAGACGAAAATGTACATAAGTGTTGTTATATATGTATATGAATCTAGTCCTACAACGAACGTACACTTGTTATTATGTTATGAACACGAGATTCCCATTCAGCTGTCGTCCGCTGACCGACGGACAGGCTGACGAGTGTCTTTGGCCTTAATACGCCGTTGTGGCGAATTTGCGGGTGTCTGCGAGAGGTTTGCTATGCAAGATCCACACGGCTCCGCAATGTTTTGGGAAAGACCGGGCGTCCAGTGTTCTTCTACTCTTTATTAGAACAAAATTGATCTGCCGGCATAAATTCTCTGTGAACTTCCATAGAATCAATGGACGCAATAAAGTGGAAACTTGGATATAAAAAAACACACAACAAAACGTTTAAATTTCACAATAACTCATACCGTGAAATTATACGGATTAAAATAAAACGTGTTGAAAGTTCATTTCACGATTTACAGCTGTACTGCATTTCTAATTCTCTCTGCGATAGTGTATCGATTGAATGCCCTTTCGTTGGTGGCCTAGTGATAAGGCTGCCGGGCCCGAATCGTGGGTTTGCGGGTTCAGGGGCTTGAGCCTCCGTTCGGACCGACGTCGTGTTCTTCGGAAAGGAGTGGTACAAGAGTCTCCCATTTGACTGGGTCCTTTCGGGGATGGACGTTACATTCGGAGTTCCAGCCTCTTAAATACGACGTAATAGTGTTGATAGGGGCGTTAAACCTTATACCATTTCACCATTTCCAATGCCTTTTGGAACAGTGTAAGGTTATTTAAGATTTTCAAATGGTATGCTCATCTCCAATAGGACTGAGCCAAATCGAGAAAATTCATGTAGAGTGCCTTTCCAAAGAACACTGTATCGGACTGTATTGAGCTTTGAACCAGCTCCTATGGCATAGATAGATAGATAGATCTCGCCAATGTTTGCCAGGTGTGAGATCTCATCTGTGCGCAAACGCCACATCGGACTTGCCAGGTTGGAGTCTAGCATGTACCTCATTCCCTCCTGTCAAGAGGCCAGATTTCTCATCATTATCATCTCCAACCCAGCCGAGGTGAGATGATGTTCGTCTTTACCAAATTCGATTTTCTTTGAATACCTATGTTAGATTTT
Organism: Aplysia californica; assembly: GCF_000002075.1. Taxonomy (NCBI): domain Eukaryota; kingdom Metazoa; phylum Mollusca; class Gastropoda; order Aplysiida; family Aplysiidae; genus Aplysia; species Aplysia californica. Next base: position 16,456 of record NW_004797852.1, on the reverse strand, counting down.
TTTTCTTTTACTTTCTTTTATTTACTCTTTTTTTTGGGGGGTGGGGTGGCTGAAGGACATTGAATGGGTTACTTTGTCTCAAACTGCTCCTGTAAAAATGCATTCGTTCTGGTGCTGAAATACTCAACTGATTTTGTCTTTATCGATGGATGGATGTCTGTCTGTCGGTCTGCCTGTCTGTCTGTCCATCTGACGGTATGTTAATCCGTCTTTTAATCTGTGCCTCTGTGTGTGTGTGTCTCTCTCTCTCTCTCTCTCTCTCTCTCTCTCTCTCTCTCTCTCTCTCTCT
>NW_004797852.1:11192-13888 GCF_000002075.1 Aplysia californica | reverse complement strand
GGTGGTGGTGGTGGTGGTGGTAGTAGGAGGAGGAGGAGGAGGAGCAGGAGGAGGAGGAGGAGGAGGACAGCCCGAAAAGGCCGAGATGGAGCTACAAAAAGGCAGACTGGAGATTGTTCAGTATAAGAACTAATGAGCTGACAAAGAACATCGCAGCTTTTGACAAAAACATAAACAATGCCATCACAGAGTTCAATGAAAAAATTCAGCAAAAGAAACTATACCTAGAGGGGTAAGGAAAAATTACATCCCATACTTGACGCCAGAACTCCAGAAAAAAACATAATGACCTCATCAAGACCAGAGAAGAAGCCAAAACACATCCAGGGATAGAAAACAACAACAAGCTAGAGAGGTGTAAAGCCCACTATCTCAAAACCAAATTGGAGTGCACCAGGAAAAGCTGGAGAGACAAAACGCACAAACTTAACCTGGAAAAGGACACCACAAAACTATTTAGGCTTGTAAAGGAGCTAAACGACGAAGGAAATAAAAGTGCCAAGATCATTCTAGAAGTTGAAGGAGAGATGGAAATGGAGAAAAGGGCAGCACATACCTTTGTAAAAGCATATGCTCAAGAAAGCAACCTCAAAATACCAAGGGAGAGACAAAAAGAAGTCAGACAAGAGGAAAGAAGGAAAAGAAGTACAAATAACATCCCGGAAGCAATGGAGAAGGACATCACCATGGAAGAGCTGAAGAAAGCAATAAATCAATTGAAGCAAAGAAATTCACCAGACCCTGATGAAATTACAAACGAAATGTTACAACACCTGGGCAACACAGCCTTACAGACTCTACTGGATATATTCAACTTAAGCTGGAAAAATGGGCAAGTACCTCAATGCTGGAAAGAAGCAACGATGATCCCGATCCTCAGGCCAGGGAAAAGTAAGGCACAACCATTAAGCTATAGACCTATCAGCCTCACAAGCTGTGTATGTAAGACAGTGGAGCGCATCATAGCTTGCCGAATGCAGTGGTGCCTTGAGGCACAACACATCTTAGTACCAGAACAAACTGGATTCCGTCAGTTCAGGAGCATAGAGGACTAAACAACATCCTTGTCCCAAGTAATAGAGGACTCCTTCCAGGCACAGAAAGTGATGCTAGCAACTTTTATTGATCTACAAAAAGCGTTTGACAGGGTGTGGAAGGAGGGTCTACTAGTCAAGCTCCTTAGAAGTGGTATCCAAGGCAACATGTACCAATGGACCAAATCCTATCTACACAACAGAGCACGTGTGCTGGTGGGTGGATATCAAGGACAAAAAATGTTGCTGCGACAAGGAGTACCCCAAGGTGGAGTCATGTCACCTTTGCTCTTTATCCTCTTCATCAATGACCTCATAAAAGAACTGCTCAAATGAATACATGCCGCATTGTATGCAGACGACCTGTTTCTTAGGTGCTCTGAGGAATTCGTCACTACTGCCACATATCGCATGCAACTAGTACTGGACAAACTTTCTACATGGACAAAAACCTGGTGTGTAACCGTAAACAAGGAAACGTCTTCAGCTGCACTCTTTACTCTCAGCCAGGCTGAGCCAAAAAACCTCACATTAGATAACCCCCCTCCACCCCCACCCCTAAAGTTTGAGAATCAACAGAAGTGTATTGGAATAATCTTTGACAAGCGTCTCACATGGAAACAACATATTCAAAATGCAAAAAATAAAGCCAGGAAGAAACTTAACATCATGAGAAAACTAGCAGGGACTCAGTGGGGAGCAAATGAGAAAACACTTAGACAGGTTTATCTAGGTGCAATCAAGCCCCATCTCGAGTATGGATCCAGTGCATGGATGACTGCAGCACAGACTCACAAATGCACTCTGGAAAAAGTGCAAAACCAGGCTCTCCGAATAATCATTGGAGCAATGAGGTCAACGCCTATAGAAAAGATGGAACAAACAACATCTATAGTGGCCCTGCAGAGGAGATGGGAATGCAAGGCCCTCATACAGTACACCAAGGCCACCGCTATGGAGGATCATATATTGCACTCAAGAACATTCAGATCAAATACCACAAGACTTAAAAGATCCAACTTCCTCAAAGAAAGCAAAAAAATCCAAAGATCCCTACAGGACCATCTACCAGCCACAGTGAACATGCTGAACCACACCTCAGAGGCACCATCATGGGAAAAGAAAAATACAAACATAATTATACACACGTCCATTCCTATGTTCACCACAAACAATGACCACAGCGACCTGAGCAAGAAGTCCGTCACCCTGTCCATGCTTGAACAAAGATACCCACGAGAAGCATGGATAAGGATCTATACGGACGGACACTGATGCTGTGAAAAGAGGAGGAGCCGGAGTGCACGTACAGTTCCCAAATGGACGACTACAAGCAGAGGCAGTCCCAACAGGGTGACATTGTACAAACTACAGGGCAGAGACGGAGGCTCTAATATATGCAGCAAATATCATCAAGAATGTGGTAGACCCCCAAAGCCAAGTAGTATTCCTAACAGATGCCTTGTCAGTATTGCAGGCAATCACTGCCGGCAAACTACCAAGGCTACGAAAAGCATTTGAGGACATTCCATGTCTGAGGATCATGCTGCAGTGGATTCCATCACACTGTGGTGTCTTAAGAAATGAGCAGGCAGACAGGATGGCCAAAATAGGAGCACAGAAAGAACAACCCGACAAAAGCGTTAACTACACAGAAATAAA
>NW_004797852.1:7468-10425 GCF_000002075.1 Aplysia californica | reverse complement strand
AGGAGGAGGAGGAGGAGGAGGAGGAGAAGAAGAAGAATTCATACAACGCAATTCCATGCCTTACAATTAGCATTGCCCCAACTGACAAAAGAACACTCCGAAACATTCTCAGTTTCCCAGGAAGCACAAAATGCGACCTACAGATTGCACGGGCTCAGAAACTAGCAAACGACAAGATCTTTTGCTGACTATAACCGGGTAGCCATCCCCACCAAGATGAGGTGAGGAAAAGTCGTGTAAATTGCCTTTTCAAAGGCCCCCGACATTGACATATGATTCGAAGTCATAACCTTACGGTAGCAAAACCCAGAGCCTAACCACGAGACCACTGATAGTCAAATTCATTGTGACTCCCATTCTGTTTGGTGTAGCTATTGGAGTCTACAAGAAGGAGGAAAGGTTTACGCTAAATATTATTTTTTTTAAAGAAAAATAGAAAACGAAAATTGTTTTTAAATCACGACATATAATATATTACTTTGGCAGGAGAGTATGATGCTGGAGCGGGCCCACAAGTTTGAAGCTGAGAAAGAACTGGAGATGTTTGACACAATTAAAGGAGGACCAGGGTTTTCTTTAAAGGTAAACAATTGTTAAATTGTAAAATTTTGCGTGTATTTCCCCGTATAAAAAGTAGTTCAAATGTCATATAGATTGATAAGAGGTGCCAATTAGTAGTAGTGTTCGGAAACGTAGTAGTGTTTTGTCAAAAGAGGCCATTGCAGAAGCCAGAACAAGAACGTCTTCTTTTTCTTTCGAGATCAAATATCTTGACGTTTTTTACAGCATGTGTTTGCTATATTTCGACAAAAACGTTCGTACGCTATTTAACGACAAAGGCGTTTGAATGATATCTAACGACAAACTATCTTGCGACAAATTATCTTGTGACAAACTATCTTACGACAAACTATCTTACGAAAAAAAACATGTATATGCTATTTAAAACAAAAGTGTTTCTCTGAATGCCATCAAAGTTTAGTTTCAGTTTCAGTTTTAGTAAAAAGATTTTACAGCACTTGCATCATAGATATGCTACATAATTGACGGAGATTAGACATGTTACTTGAGTGTACCATACAAAGAAAAGAAAGAGGGGAGAAAAGGACAATGGATATTAAGATAGGAAAGAAGGAGCAAACCACACCACAGTACCCGCCAACCACCCACAAACCATCACAAAAAAGTTACGTGTACGTTAGTCTATATGCTTTCAAAGAACAGACATTTTGTTTTATAAAAGGACTGAGACGTCAGTCTGTACGCCAATTTAATATAGTAGAAATGTCAGTCTATATACAATCGCATGCCAAAAATGTTAATACCTATGCTATCTTACAACTTTAAAAAGAAACATTTTTCCCCACGCTATCATAAGACAAAAACATTGGTCTATTGACTGTGAAAAAAGATAGAAACGTAAGTCTATATATGTATCTTTTGACCAGAAAGTCAGTCTTACACCGGAAACGTTACTCCCTTCGCTTTCGTAAGACAGAAACATTGGCCTACTAACTATTAAAAGACAGAAACGTAAGTCTACATGTATCTACGCCCGGAACATTAGTCATATCGCTACATTAAAATCTCAAAGTTCTACCTGCTCAGTACCTAGTTTTGAGAAATTTGATGTTAAAGAATTGAGTTTCTTAAAAGCTTTTTTCGAATGCAATCCTTTGAATATCTTGATAACGACTCAATTTTGATAGAAGTGTTTTATTTCTGATCTCCTGAATTTAATGACTCAAAATGTCCAAAAAATGCCAGATTACAGAACTTTATAATTATAAATTTGCGATATGTCCACACTTTCGGCAGAAACGAAAACTGTAATGTTCTCTTTTCTCTGCCTTTCTTCTGACCCCGGTGGGGGACTTCAGGAACTGTTCTATCCGCCATTCGCTGGGATCCGTGCCGATCTCGCCAGGAGGATTCCTCATTACCTGTCGGATTACTCAGACGGTAGCAGCTCAATCATACGTTTCCCTTACTTAAAGACTCTAATACACGTGTGCTTCTATTGTTGCTTGTTTGTGTGCGTTTGTGTAATCGTTTGTTTGTTCGTTTGTCTATTTGAGCATCTGTGTGTGTCTTTGTTAGTCAGTTCATTTGTATATGCGTGTGTTTGTTGGTCTGTCTGTCTGTCTGTCTGCCTTTCTGTCTGTCTTTTTGTTTGTATATGTGTTTGTTTCTTTGTTTGTTTTAGTTATTAATCGATTTATTACAAGAAAGGAGCGGCACAGATCGTGTGATCATAGAAACCCAGTCCCACTAAGCATCACCATCGAAGGGATACAACTTAAAGAAGTTGAAAGGAATTTACATAGCTTTGGGGCAAGCTTACACATAACGGAAAATTGGACCTAGGAAAATTAAAATTCAACAGAGTAAAAATAGTATCACTAAGAAGAGAACAGAAACTGGGAGACGATGGCAACGTGGACATTATTCCAGAAAGCGTGTCGACATTAAGTTCATTAAAAAAAATGCTAGAACTTTGTTTTTAAAAAGCAAGTATGGGATTGGCTTCACCTTACTGCTAAGAGGAATAGAAATCCATATGATCACAAAAGGATTGATCCTAGAGTGAAAATCACAAACTGAAATTCTAAAATTTTCATTGATTTTTTTAATTTGGCACCTTATTCCAAAATAATTTTCCCTGGATTGTAAAACTGAAGTGTTTTTTATAAATTGCCTGATGAAAAGACCTTGTTTGACCAACATGATATTGTATTAGCCCCCCAAAACATATTCCAGTAACACAGCTCTATGATTTCTGTTGGTAACAGGAGAGACCACTTTCCTAGGAAGCTAACACAAAAGTTGCCGATTACGCTCTAATTTGACGGAATTAAGCTCTGAATTTTCACATTTATGTCTCTGGATGGTTGATTCGTTTCATCAATATTATTTTGAAATTTTTCATCAGAGTTCATTTTTTTTTAAAAGTATAT
>NW_004797852.1:4921-6800 GCF_000002075.1 Aplysia californica | reverse complement strand
CACCCCCACCCCCTTATTATTTCTGTCTATCTTTTCTTTGTTCACAATGAATTTAACGAATAATTTTATTTTGAAATGATTCTTCTGCTATGCTATGTGTCTTTATTCGACAAGAAATCAAACTCTATTTTATCACTGCTCTAGTTATCCTACGTATTGTTACGTATCGGATGTTGGTGGGCGACTGGAGAGTTATGCTACTTTTAAGATTCCTCTTCTTTTTCCCTCTGATGTTCTTGTCTGTCTGCCTGTCTGTCTGTCTGTCTGTCTGTCTGTCTGTCTGTCTGTCTGTCTGTCTGTTTGCTTCTCAAGCACTAGAAGAGGCTGGTCCGCTAACTACATGGTGTGGTTTGCTTCTTCGCTCCTCCTATCACATATCTATCGTCATTATTGCTCCTTCTTTTCTTTGAAAAGTGTTAGCTACTCTCTGGTAACATCTGATCTAATCTATCGCACTTATATTATGATCTGATTATGTTGCATTTGCCATAAAATTCTTACGTATGGGTTGAATGTACCATACCGTTCTTACTTCAGGTTGAATGTATCATAAAATGTTTACTTTTTTGTTGAACATGCCACAGAAATTTTACTTATGGTTTGAATGTGCTATAAATTTCTAGTTTATGGGTTAAATGTGCTACACAATTCTAACTTATGGGTAGAATGTTTCATAAAATTCTCACTCATGGATTGAAGGTACCACAAAATTCTTACTTATGGGCTGAATGTGCTACAAAAGTCTAAAATTTGGGTCGAATGTTTCATAAGTTTCTCACTCATGGGTTAAATGCACCATAAAATTCTTCCTGAACTCTCTAAGGACGTAGTGGACACATAATTATTATGTCCGACCAGCAGAAAACTTAACTTAATGTTGCTTCCCATTTTGAAAGGACATACTAAATGTACAAAAAAACCACGAATTTGAACGTTTCATTGAATAATTATGTATGTTGTTGCCTGTCTTGTGAAGTTTCAGATAAAGAAACTATAATTATTTTTTTAATACCACGTATACACAAAGAAGTTACGCGTCTTTGGGTTTTTTTTAAAACGCGTCTTTTAGTTTGTTTTCTTTTTTTTTAGTAAAGAGAAGCACATAATAATGGTCATTTAGTGCTGGGAAAAATAAGACTGATAGACAAAAGCAACAGAGGGACAGTCAAAAAAAAGTAGGACCTACCACTGGCGCCCTCCAACCACCCGCCGAAACGCGTCTTTGAGCGTTCAAATGACTAGAAGGCACGTCCTCAAAGATTTTTGTATTTTTTAGTTTTAGTTTTAGTAGAGATTTTACTGCTTAAGGTCACATGAGCGGCAAGGGGTGGATGTCAACAGAGAGGTCCATACAAGGAATAAGGCTTACTCTGCCCACCTCTCTAGCTTCACCAGCTCAAAGTCGGCTTCGACTATCCAGGCACAGCGGAAATAGCAGGTGACAAGTGTGTGACAAACATACAAAAGAAGAGGGAAATGACGATAGAAAGGATTAGGAAAGAAAAAGCAACAGTTCCCTGTTGCAGTTCAGGCACAGTTATGAGCATGACATTGATGAATCAGCCCTTTTACAATTCTACTGTGCATAAGAACATGTTTATGTCCCCCCTTTGGGAATAGCCTAAAGACACTGACGTCAGTGGCACCTCCAGGGGGGGTTGTTTTAGTGTGAATTTGCTTCTCTTTACAAAAACAAAACAAGCTTGTTTTGTTCTTCTGACCACCACCACAACCACCACCACCGCTACCACCTGCACACAAACTTCCACCCTATACCACACATTCCCCCATGCCCTACCCCCTACCCCGCTCACCCCACATCCGCACACTCCCACCACTCCCGTTAAAACAACCCTTACACATCCTCCCGACAACCTCC
>NW_004797852.1:0-3293 GCF_000002075.1 Aplysia californica | reverse complement strand
CCCATCACGGTGGAATCAGGCTCCTGTCAGATTTGTTCGTTTGTTTGTTTGTTTTGAGAAAAAGGGAGGGAGGGGGGGGGGAAGAGAGATTTGGGATAGTAATGGAGTTATTGGTATCACCTTCAATCGTGTTTATATTTGTCTTGCTTTTTATTTTATTTTTTAAACACACTCACCTTGCCTGAACAGAATAGAAATCGAGATATCTTTGATTGAAGGAGGCAGGGGTCGCCTGGTGTAAAAAGGTAAAATGTAAAATAAAGTTCCAAAGCTTGAGAGCCCTCGAAAGTTCCACATCTACAATTTTGTTTTGTTGTCGTTGTTGTGGGGCGTTGCCTTTTATCAAAGTTTTTCAGTACAATCTACCATGAATTGTTTGAAGAGGACTTAAAAGAGGACGAGCCCACCGAAAATATATGATTGAAAATTGTCCAACCGGTGGAGAAAAAAAAAGTCAGTTTCTTCCATTTTATATAATTTTGACGAGAGCCTGATTTCACCACGATGCTACGCAAATATTTTTTTAGAAACAATTTTGAATTTTATTTGTATCCTTTCCTTCCCCTGGTACCGATGAACATCGACAGGAGAATTAATTATCTGTAAGCTGCGAGACAAACTATATACACATGTACAAGCAAAATTAATGTCAAGTCGTAGGTTCTGAGGGGTGTCCCTGCAGCAGATGTCATTCCTGCCACGTCTCGTTTTCCCTTTACTTCTCAACTTGTTTACTTCATGCGAAATGTAACATCTCACTACCTTAGAATTACACATCTTGATAAGGACTCTCAAAAGTCTAACGACTTTGATTAAACACATAGAATTATCTTACTATTTTGATAGAGCAGATAGAACATTTGGTTTCTGACCTCATGGTTTAAGAACTCAAAACGTCCAATTTTGGCCGTTTTGAGTTACTTGTAAAACCATGAGGTCAGAAATCAAATTAATTTTCATTTGCTCTGTCAAAATAGTAAGATTATTCGGAGTTCGTATCAAAATTTTTCTAAGACATGTTGTCTCAAAATTTCTCAAATTTCTCAAAATTAGGGTCTGAGCAGACAGAACTTTGTAATTCAAGAGTATAGACCTATCTAGATGGCGCCCACCAAGGCTGAGTTGTGTATAGACTGTATTTTGTCTCTACTAAGAGCTTAACAGTACTCGCAAAACATTACGGCCAAATAAATACCAAAGATTAGAGGTGTGACAAGAAAGTAACATATTCGAAAAAGAATAAGGTATAAAGATGATAGATGTTTGAAATGAATGAAGGAGCACTTAAGATCTAGACCAGTGGTTCTCTGCTTTTTTGCATGGAGGTACCTCCGCAGTTTCCATAGAAGTGTATTTGCCAATTCCTTCGAGTAGGATGGACAGACAGACAGACACACACACAACAACAATAACAACAACAACAACAACAACAACAACAACAACAAACACACACACACACACACACACACACACACACATGCGTACTCACACACATACGCACACGAACACACACATACACACACACACACACACACACACACACAACAAACAAACACGCACACGAACACAAACACACACACAACAAACTAACACACACACACGCACACACAACAAATACACACACACACATACACACACACATGCGCACACACGCGCACAAACACACACACACACACACACACACACACACACACACATGCGTACACACATATACACACACAAACACACACACACACATAACAAACAAACACACAGACGCCCACAACAAACACACACACTCACAAACAAACACAACAAACAAACAAACATACAGACGCACACAACAAACACACAGACGCACACAACAAACACACACACACACAAACACACACAACAAACACACACAACAAACACACACAACAAACAAACAAACAAACAAACATAGAGACGCACACAACAAACACACAGACGCACACAACAAACACACACACAACAAACACACACAACAAACAAACAAACAAACAAACATAGAGACGCACACAACAAACACACAGACGCACACACACACACACACACACACACACACACACACACACACACACACACACACACACATACATACACACACACACACTCACAATGTCCTGTGTGTCTAGACTTCCACCCAAACCCTGATGCTGACTCACTCGGCGAACCCCTACCGCGCACATCTGGGGTCTCCACTCTCCGTGGGGCCAAATAACTACAGCACTAGACGCCGCGCGCAAAACATGACTTCACTTATTTGTATAAGAAGGGAGACCTCCACTTGGGGTTTCCATATCACGTCTAACCCATCCAGTACCCAAGTAAAACCTTTTCCCCAAAGCATGAATGTTATACCTTAGTCATCGTTGCGGAAAAGTTCTTCAAACCTCTATTAATTTGTATGATGTGATGACAAAAGGAGTTGGTTCTCGAATTTTAGCCCCATGGACACAGATATACACACGAAATTTATTTGTTGGGTTTGAACAATAAATTTATAACATGAAATTATAAAATACATGTTTAACTTGAAAAAAAAAATATCGCACCAGTTTAAAATCTAGAAATTTGATATGTTTGTTCTCCACCAACATCTCGATTCGTGGACTGCGAGAAGTAATTTATTTTGTCAGCACGCCTTACATTTGATACATCTGAGGGATGGTGATGGCCAGTGTACACCATAATTATTTATTATATCAAAAGACAAAATATTTAATACACCTCTGCTTTGTTTCACCAAATGTGACATGTACATCCCATCGTATTCGGCGCGCATGAAGGGGAACAAAACATACCATTCAGGCACAATTTATTGACTGAATCTTGAAAAAGACAATCAAGAAAGCTTATGTTTGATTTTCTAATCCCGACAGGGTCAATTTAATGAAAACAGCCAACCAGAAGGTCGCATATTTTGTTTCCGCGACGAATTCAATAGTAGGCCTATTATTATCAAAGCATGATATCTTGCTGTGCATGCTCTATTTTAAAACCAAAATTTACATATGGGAGTGAACAAATTTGCCATCTTCCTTTTTCGCATATTTTCTACGCTCTCCAGTCATCCATAGTGTGGCCAGTGATTTGGATCTGGAATTCCCAGCACTGTACAGTCTCACCTGCATGTTCGCCTCCACGCTCCTCATCTTATACTCCATTTTCAACCTGGCAAACATCATGAATTACTTCACCAAGTGAGTGAGACGACGATAATTCCGAAGTGGTCTTGTCGTAACTGGTGCTCCTGAGACCGAGAACAGTCGCTTGTGTTTTGACCTGTTATG
>NW_004797851.1:517098-520052 GCF_000002075.1 Aplysia californica | reverse complement strand
GATTTGCGGGGCTTCAGTTTCTTCATTGCTCTGTTGAGCTCAGTGAGTGTGAAGTCATCTTCAAAGAGAGAGATGCTTGCATTTGGCGCATGCTCTTTCTCCTTCGGTCTTTTCAGACAGTCTCTATGTTGGTCAGTGTGGTGTGTAGCTTTGTTTATAGAAGCAAAGAACTTGTTGAAGGTTTCTGCCTTTTTTGGGTCTTCTACGATGGTGCCTTCCTCTGTGTCCATGGGTTTTGGGAATCAAAAGTATTGTCATAGTTCTCATAAAACCAGTACCACGACCAACACCAATGCCCCTACTTTTAGTTTTTATTTGGCTCTAATTCTCCTCGAAATGATTTCACCTGACTGTATTATGCATTTCTTTTATGTTTAAATCCCTTCCTCCACTACTACGCCCACCCACCCCTTTCTCTGTACTCCTTCCTGGGGTTTCAGATGCTTTAGTTTTAGTTCTAGTAAAAGTTTTACGGCACTTGCAACACAATACGGTCATATAGTGCCGAAGATTAGCGGTGTTACAGAGTAACCATAGAAAACTGCATCTCCTTTCGACGCTTAGAGGCAACAGAGGATGAAAAAGTAAAAGTAAAAGTAAGAAGTACAGGGTAACATATACAAAAAAGGAGAGATAAGGACGATAGACGTTTTCCAGGGAAGAATTTATAAAGCAATGCACACCAGCGCACCCGCCACCCATTTTGGAAGCAGCATGCTTTAGAATGGCCAAGCTCTATATACAGTGTCCCAACCGTGGCAGTCAAAGGTCTATAGTGCAGTAAAAAATTCGTGGCTCAACATATTGTTAAATATCTCCTCAACTATTAAACATACGTTCTCCAGCTTTTGCACAATGACTTGTATCAATTTGTCTTAACAGATCAACATTTTTGTAAACACCTGCAAGCTGTATTCTAGAAAATTCATTAATAAAAACAAATTTAAAAATCCAAATAGGTGGTTTCTAAAGATTTTAAAATGTTTACAGCTGGGGCAATGTTGCTTTTAATAGCAAGTCCGTCATGTTTTTCTAATCGGAACATTATGCTTTTTGAACGCATGTTTTGAGAACCATTAGTGCAAAAAAATGTGTTCACTATAACAATAATTTCTTGTAACAAGTTTTGCCACTAAAAGTTGTCATTGGTGAGCTGTGGCGTAGGCCATATTATGCTTAATTAAAATGTGTGTGAGAAGCGGTAAATGCTGTGAACAATCCCATTTTACGTGAGAAGGACATTTCAAGTATTTTATATAAATTTATGAAGAAAAGTCTTTTAATTAGCGCCAACTGTTCTGGAAAAATATGATTTATTTAAGACAAATTGATACAAACTGATGTGTAAAGTATGGATGGCATTGATTCACCCGGTAAAGAGGTATTTGAGGATAAGTTGTGCCACGAATTTTTGACCACACTATAGACTTACAGTACCTATAGGACTTCCATTGAGTAAATGTAATGAAAATAGGCACCAGTAGTCTAGTGTTTAGGCTCTCAGACTCTCGATCTGACTCTAAACTGTTAGGACGTGGGTTCAAATCCCATTAGGTGCTTGAAGTTGTGTCCATGGGTTTTTACACACATTCTCCTCACTACACCCATGTGGGAATGGGTACCCGGCTGTAGATAGTGGGAGGTTTTGTCAGTTTGTTAGTGTTTCAGCACCAGTAATACGCAGCTTAAACTGTGGGCTTCTTGGAAAGCCGAGAATGTTTCTGTTTTAAGGCCTGTTAGGGTAAATTAGTTGAAAAGCGCATAGAGCATGCTGTAAAGTGTGACGCTATGTAACTGCAGCAGTTGTTCTCACTAATTATGCAGACGTACAAAGAAAAGGTTTACTTCTTTCTCCCCCAAAACACCCGAATGTGGGCACTATACTTACTGAATTATGATAATATTCCCAACGTTAAAACCTGTCTGAGTATGAACAGAAAACCCAATAAATGCCCCTCACCCACACACTTTCCCACCCAAGTACAAACAGAAAGTATAATGCCCCTCACCCATTCCCACAACTCCTCATCTATCGGACTGCAGACAGAATACTACATAAAATCCCCTCATCAACACCCCCCCCCCATTCTCCCCCACTTCACCCTCACTCCCATAATCCTACCCCTCCCCGCCATTTTTCAAACTTCCCGTACCCGAGTGTAGTCCAATCCTGAGCATGAGTCTGTCCTCTGATGTCTCAATGGGTGTGAAGCTGGAGATGACGTTGAGCAGAGCCAAAGACATCCGGGCAATCTGCCGCGCATGCTCATTACCGTTCCTGGAGGGTAGTCCTGATGCAACCATGTAGCCATCCCCGATAGTTTCAACCTGCACGAGGCAATGTTATGAGCACTTAAGTTATCAGTAAAAGAAAAAAAAATTACGGTACCGTCAATTTTCCCATCTAGTGGACAGTTTGGTCATTGTTTTAGTATTTTTCTGTATTGTAGTATAGTTTTAGTTGGACTTATAGTATGCAAGAGGAATCTGAGCTCAACAGATATCAACTTAAACGTTTTGAGAGAAAGATGACAGAAGGTCATACCAAATGGAAGAGACATTTCAAGAACATTCCAAAGGTCAAAGAGAAAATTAAAATAGTAATTAAGTCTACTCCACTGAGTCAAGGCACAAAAGACTATCGTCCAATGTGACCAGTGCTTACAACTTTACAAGCTACCCCCACCCCCTTCTCCCTCTGACGTGCTGTAGGGTCGTTTTGCGCTTCATTTCACCATCATGGCCGACAATATTCAACCAGTGTTTTTTCCCCTCGTTATCCCACAATACATAGCACAACAGAAACAAGAGTAAACCACCATGCAGCGCTTTTCAACAAGCATCACGATAACTTTTTGAAGTTCTGAGAAAATTAAACAAAACGAGAGCGCCCAAAATAAGAACCATGACTGAATTCTGGTTACCTTTTTATTTTTAAACAACCCCGCCCCCCA
>NW_004797851.1:515513-516998 GCF_000002075.1 Aplysia californica | reverse complement strand
CCCCCCGAAAAAGAGAACAAAATAAACAAAACAAAACGAAAACGAAAAACGTAAAAACCCAAAACAAAGAAAACAAAACAACAAAAATTTTAAAAAAGTAAAAAAAACCAAAAAACAAACACAATAAACCCAGTATATCGCAGGATGCTCCTTGTCTGTATTGGAATGTCAGCTAAATCTGGAAAACTCCAAAAATGGATTTGGCCCTTTGTGGGAATGATGGTTATTTCGTAACAAATTTCAGATGCTTGGAGCAGCAAAGGGATAGAATATCACATCTTTATCTATAGTTATATTTTACACAATTTTAAATGTTTAAAAAAATAATTCTGGCGCTCATATGATCTTATGCAGTTGCGAGCGCCGTAAACCTCTACGAAATAAAACAATAAATTAAATAGAAATTGCCTATACTATAAGTGTAATCTTCACATTTCGTACCTTGTAGACGTCATAGTTGTCGATGACATCATCAAAACATGAGTAGAGGTCGTTGAGAAGATTAATAATCTGTGAAATATTAACAAAATACAAAAGCTTTTATTTTTGCAAATATTTACACCCCCATCCATATAACGTCAATCACAAAGAGGCAGGAAACAAAGGAAAAGGTGTATGTGTGTGTGTGGGGGGGGGGGGAGGTGTACTTTTATCCCATCTTTCATGACCACCTCACAGCTGGGAGGATGTATCATTCCAGGTGGAGAAATTCCATAAAATAACTCTATAGACTTTGTGCTGTTGAGGCTAGAGAGGTGAGCAGAGTAAGCCTGATTCTCTGTAAGGACTTCTCTGTTGATATCCACCCCTTGGCGCTCATATGACCTTATGCACTTGCAAGCGCCGCACAAATTCTACTAAACCTAAAACAAAAGACAAAATAACCTCCCCACATGGGAATGAAACACACGGCTTCTGCATGCGATGGCCCAGGGTTTTCTTAGTTTAGTTTTAGTAGATTTTTCATAGCGCTCGCAACTGTATAAGGTCATATGAGCGCCAGAAGATTAGAGGTGTTACAAGAGAATAACAAACATGATAAAAAAGAAGAAAGGGAGATAAGGACGATAAATGTTTGATAGGAAAGAAGAAGCAAACCACACCAGAGCACCCTCCAACCACCCACGCCCAGGGCTAAACCATAATACAACAAAAGCTGATCATCAGCTAGCGGCGACCAGCACGAATTTATCAGGGCAAAGTAGCTGGGAAAAAACAATAGGTGCTTTATTAACCCTTTACGTACGGTACCAGGAATGATCACAACATGGTGAAAAGGTGGCGTCGTTGGCCTAGTGGTTAGGCTTCAGGAATCGCTATCGTGAGGTTGCAGATTCAGGGGTTCAAGCGCGGGCGCAACGTTGTGTCCTTGGGAAAGGCACTTTACACAAATTTTCCTCCCTTCACCCATGTATTACCTGTATTACCTGTCCTGGGCAACAACGTCATTGCACACTGGACAGGTCCATAAGTGCTCAGCCACCC
>NW_004797851.1:509381-513905 GCF_000002075.1 Aplysia californica | reverse complement strand
TACGTTGGCTTGGCTGGTATCATGCTGGAACATAGAGCCTGAGGCCCCTGGTTCGATTCTCTGACTGGGCGTTTTTTTTTACCTGGTTCGTTTTGTGGGGTTTTCAAGGCTCCCAATCCATTTAGATTGGTCTTTTCGGAAATGGATGTAGTATTTGGAGGTCTTATTCCTTAACCACTTCACTGCCACAGTGACGTATCTCTCACGTCTCCTCCCACTCATCTCCTCGTCCCCTCCTCTCCACCCTTCCCCCTTCAGTAGCCCAACCCCCCTTCCTCACCCTACCTTCTCTCCTCCTACTACCCCTCATCCCACTTCTCCCACTCCCATCACATTTAGGGGTCGTTTTTTTTAATTACTAAAGGTAGGTAATTAGGTTTTCTTGTTCGAGTGCCTGAAGGGGGGGGGGGGCAGTTTAAGAGTGTACAGGAGTAAACTGTTACAGAATAGAACAACATAAATAAACGATACTGATAGAACATAATAATTTAATATTTGGATTGGGAATGTCGGAAATTACAGATTGAAGCTGGACTTAAATAAATACGTTTAAAGTGCTGATTTGAATTTTGTTAAAGTGGCAGACTCCCGTAGGTGAGCTGGCAAAGCGTTCCACTGGGCGTACAGATAAACTGATTTGTATCCATTAACATTCCATAACTTGGTCTCAGAGCACATCTTTACCGGTACTGACACATCCTTACCTGTACTGACACATCCTGACACATCCTTACCTGTACTGACACATACTTACCTGTACTGACACATCCTGACACATCTTTACCTGTGCTGACACATCCTTACCTGTACTGGCTTGAGCTCGGAGCACATCTCTGTGAAGCCGACGATGTCACTGAAGTAGATGGTGACACAGTCGTACTGCTCCGGGACAACTGGGAGGCCGGCCTTCAGTCTGTTGGCCACCGTCCTAGAACACAAGACAGGAACAATACTGTTATCGCTGTTGTCTCAAACACAATATTGTGTCGGCATTGACTTTCATCAACAGATGTATGAGGAGTATCCTAAGAATTAAGTGGCAGGATAGAATAAGAAATGAAGAGCTGTGGGAAGGGACAGGACAAAAGGATATAGAAGTAGAAAGAGGACTAAGAAAATGGCAATGGATGGAACACACCTTCAGAAAGCCCAGCGGAAACATAACAAGACAGTCGCAGCAGTGGAACCCACAGGGAGCACGAGGCAGGGGTAGGCCACAGGAAACATGGGGGAGATGTGTGGAAAGGGACATGAGAGAGATGAAGCTCACTTAGAATGAGCTTGGAAGGATGGCCCAGGACACAAATAAAAGGGAAGGAGCTTGTATGTGGCCTATACCCTGCCAAGGGTGAAAGACATTGACAATGATGCTGATGCTGATGATTGACACAGTTAGGGTTGTATTTCAGGAGACGGACTACCTCAATCATGACTGTCGGGTCCAACTCAGGCACTGACGAACACTTCTCACTACTAAGATGGATACTTGATAAATATCTTCTCCAAATAGGAATCAAATCAGGTCCCCTGTGTGCAAGACAAAGGCTTTATCACTACGCTAAACAAGCCAGCTATTTCATTTTTAGTTCGTCATTACGTATCAAGTATGTAAAAGAAACATCATTGTTGAGGTTTTTTTTTAAAGCGATGTAAATATTAGCCTAATGATTGATTGCATTTTTAAACATGATGTTGTATCGCTCCCAAGCCCGGTTGGCCTTCACAGGTGGGGTTGAAACAAATCCTCCCCTCCTCCCCCCCCCCCCTTAAAAAGAATTAACAAATTAAAATCATCTTGATTCAGGCATGAAATGCTGTGGGCGAGATTGCAGGTTAAGGGTTTGAGAATCACCTGGTCTGACGTTGTGTCCTTGGGAAAGGCATTTAATTAATACTAATTAGTAATAGATAGCATTTGTATGGCACAAATCCCCGCTCAACAGCAAGCTCTATGCACTTTACAATCTATATTATTACCTCAACAGACCTGACAGAATTCTGAAACAACCTCAACTTCCTGGGAAGCAAACAGTGCAAGCTGCCATTTATAGGCGCTAAAACACTAACATACTGACAAGATCTTTCGCTGTCTATGGCTGGGTACCCATTCCCACCTGGGTGAAGTGAGGAACATTCGTGTAAAGTGCCTTTCCCAAGGACACAATGTCGGGCCCGCGGCTAGAACCCCCGAACTCGCAACCTCACGATTACGAGTCCGGTAGCCTAACCACTAGACCACTGACAACCTCACAATTACGAGTCCAGTAGTATAACCACTAGGTCACCGATTTAACGAATTGTCTCATTTATGTCAGTCCTGTCGGAAACGTCACTTCTTAAAGAACATGACAGTGTTGAAAGAGACGTTAGGCTTATATACAATTTCACACATCATTTCTTGCACGTTGACGGATTGGGAGTACAAGTAAATATGTGTGTATGGGTGTGCGTGCACATGTGAATGTGTGCGTGTGTGTGTGTGTGTGTATGTGTGTGTGTGTGTGTGTGTGTGTGTGTGTGTGTGTGTGTGTGTTTGTGTCTGTATGGACACAACAAATCAATGTGCCAGGGTCTGGACAAAAGTAAGTTATCTTCTCTTACCTTATTTCATCTCACCTCACCCCACCTCACCTCACCTCACCTCATCTTACACAAGAAAACCCGTGGCGAGGTCACAAAACAAGAGGTCAGCGGTTGCTATGAAAGGTCAGTGGTTGCTATGGCGACTCACTTGGGCAACATCTGGCTCAGCAGCTCGTCAGACTTGTGTTTCTCCTGCCTCAGTTCGTCCACCTTCTCGTCCACGATCTTCTCCAGGTTCGTGCTGTATTTCTCCAGACGCAGCAGGAGGTTGTCCACGAGGCTGCCAGTTTTGTTGTAACTTCTGAAAGACAAAATGAACAACAGAGTAGAAGAACAAAATGAACAACAGAGTAGAAGAACAAAATGAACAACAGAGTAGAAGAACAAAATGAACAACTGAGTAGAAGAACAAAAGAACAAAATGAACAACAGAGTAGAAGAACAAAATGAACAACAGAGCAGAAGAACAAAATGAACAAATGAACAACAGAGTAGAAGAACGAAATGAACAACAGAGTAAAAGAACAAAGAACAAAAAAATGTTACAACGGAGTCCGCTTAGACCGACCACGGTTAATCCGAAAACAGCTAGCAGTAAAGCAGAGGAAAATTGAATCACCGATTTTTTTTTTCTTTGCTATTTGTGTAATTTCTCTAAATTGAAAACATGGTTTGATAGAAAAGAATTCGGTGGTCCCGCAGATTTGAGTTTTAGTGGAATCTTCTGTTTTATTTTTATTTTTGGAAATCGTTTTACGGCATTTGCAACACAATAAGGTTATATAAGTGCCGAAGATTAGAGGTTTTAGAAGAGAGTAAAAAAACTCAAAAAAGAAGTATGGGAGATCAGGACAATAAATGTTAGATAGGAAAGAAGGAGCAAACCACACCAGAGCAGCCGCCAACTGCCCACGAATCTTCTGTACGTCTTCTTGAGCTGGAAGCATACCTTTACCTGTACTAGCATTTCTCTTTGTGCACCGAAACATCATTACTTACTCTTCCACACAGTTCCTGATAATAAGAAAGGTGTTTTTCTTCGATTCTCATTGGACACACAATGCGGAAAGAAGCATTGGAGAATATTGTAACAACAGGCAAGTTTGATGGAAAAAAAGGCAGACAGAGGGAAAAGATACTGGACAAGATGACAACATGGCTGAGAGGCAGCAAGAACGACAGACACCATCGCTGCAACGCAAGACAGAGTGAAGTGGAGGTACATGATCGCCCACGCCAGTCGGCAAGGCACCGGATGATGAGGATGACTTCCTGGGAACGGGATAGCGGCTGCCCACATCCCTCGTGACTCATCAGAGCAGAGGTAGATAGGACTAACGCTAACATTATTTTAAAAAACTAACGGAAGCATGTCTTCTCAATAATTATACACATAAACACCATCCCACATCATCACTTAACACCACTACCACCGCCATTTCTAAAATCATCATTGATCTCAGATCCTTCACAAACATCTATAATTATCTTGAACATCTATAATATGTAACAGTTATATGTTATAACAATTATGTACGTAATACATTAGTGGGCACTCTCATATGCACATTTTTCTACTAATCAAATGGCGTCAATATCATAGAAACGGACAAGGGACAACCCCCAAAAAAAAAAGGATGACTTCTAGGACCCATCCTGTTAAGGCCCAGCACAGGTCGAGTAGGGTACAACATCCCAGCAGTTAGGCGGAGGTGCTCCATTGACAATTAGTTTCCCCACTCGGGAATCAAACTTACGTCTTCTACGGGCAACGGCAAAGTAATCATAATTTACTATCATTTAACCACAGACGTTTGAAGTAATCATAATTTACTATCATTTAACCACAGACGCTTGAAGTAATCATAATTTACTATCATTTAACCACAGACGCTTGAAGTAATCATAATTTACTATCATTTAACCACAGACGCTTGAAGT
>NW_004797851.1:505657-507672 GCF_000002075.1 Aplysia californica | reverse complement strand
AGTCTGCTTCGACTATCAAGGCACCCCCGAAATAGCGGGTCACAAGAATGTGACAAACATACAAACGAAGTAGAGGAAAATGACGATAGTAAGGATTAGGAAAGAAAAAGGAGCAGTTCCCTGTCGTAGTTCAGGAACAGTTATGAGCATGGCATTGTTGGAATATGTATTTTATTATGCATGTATGTATGGTGTGTAATGTATGGTGTATGTTATATGGTGTATGTTGTATGTTGTATGGGGAATGGTGTATGGTGTATGGTGTATGTCCAGTCAGACTCGTACTGGTCATTATCGTGTGTTCATCTCGTGTATGGTGTTTGGTTAGTCCGACGTCAGCCTAACTGTATCAAGAAATAACATGAAAAGCCACCCTGTGTGTTGAGCCTAACTGTACTCTAAAGAATGAAGCATCAACACCATTTTCCTACCAACGCTGACATATCAGTGCCAGACATGGTTCCTAACAAAATCCCTAGAGAGGAAACTGGTCACATGCGAGATGAAATGTTTAAGAAGAGCGGTGAACAAAACAAGAAGAGACAAAATAAAAAATGAAATCATAAGGGACACAGTAGGTGCAACACCAGTCCTTACCATACATTGAGAAAGAAAAGATCAAATGGTTAGGACACCTCACACGGATACCCTCAAACCAGCCAACTCTGAGAGCGTACAACATCAAATGAGAGGCAGCGTGGTGGAATCAGGCTCTCGTCAATTTTGGGGTATGTAGAGTTATTGGTGTCATCTTAAAGCTTGTTCACTTGTCTTGATTTGGATGAAAAGAATATCCATTTATCTTGAATAGAAGTCGAGATATTTACTAAAGAAGGAGGTGGGGATCACCTGTTTTCAGAGGTAAAATTAGTGAGAAAATGGCCGCCAAAGGTTAGTTATTTCCTTAGCTTAAGAGTCCCTGGTAACTGAAAATTTACATTTTCTGCGCCTCTAATCAACGTTTTTCAGAAAAATTCACACAGAAATGAGTTCTTTATTGGGCATGAAAGGTGTTCAGCCAAAAACAAAAATTTGATAAAAATTCAAAAACCTACGGTAAAATGCAGTTTTGTTCATTTTGATTATTTTGACGAGAGCCTGATTCCACCACGCTGCCTCACAAATATTCTGGATGGAGAGCCAGAGGAAGACCAAGGCGACGATGGAGTGAATCTGTAG
This sequence comes from Aplysia californica, assembly GCF_000002075.1. Taxonomy (NCBI): domain Eukaryota; kingdom Metazoa; phylum Mollusca; class Gastropoda; order Aplysiida; family Aplysiidae; genus Aplysia; species Aplysia californica. The sequence continues at coordinate 506,493 of NW_004797851.1, read as the reverse complement.
CAGACACCCTCAGAGCTTACGGGATGTCCCTCCTACAGGCCACTCGCCTTGCTGCAGACAGACGTCTGTGTCTCCCCGCGACACCCACCGGTACAAGTGAAGGAAAAAAGTCAAGTAAAGTAAGCAGAAAGTTAGCTCGTGTGGTAAAGTTTTCTTCTTCAGTAATGCAAAGGCCATGAAATGATTTCATGGTGTAATATAACCAATGTTTAAAAAAGGGACTTGTAAAGTTGGTGAGCCTGATTGTGTTTAAAAAGGACGTGTTTAGTTACCCTGTGTGGTGAGCCTAATTATGCTAAAAAAAAGAAGTGTTGCGTTACCTTGTGGTGTGAGCCTAATTATGCTCAAAAAGGACTTGTTGCGTTACCCTGTGTGGTGAGCCTAATTATGCTAAAAAAGGATGTGTTCCGTTACCCTGTGTGATGAGCCTAATTATGCTCAAAAAGGATGTGTTCCGTTACCCTCTGTGGTGAGCCTAATTATGCTCAAAAAGGATGTGTTCCGTTACCCAGTGTGGTGAGCCTAATTATGCTCAAAAAGGACTTGTTGCGTTACCCTGTGTGGTGAGCCTAATTATGCTAAAAAAGGATGTGTTCCGTTACCCTGTGTGATGAGCCTAATTATGCTCAAAAAGGATGTGTTCCGTTACCCTCTGTGGTGAGCCTAATTATGCTCAAAAAGGATGTGTTCCGTTACCCTGTGTGGTGAGCCTAATTATGCTCAAAAAGGACTTGTTGCGTTACCCTGTGTGGTGAGGTACTCCTTGTCCGTGCTGTAAGGCTCCTCACGTGAGATGATCTCTGACATGATGATGGCTAAGCTGTACACATCGCCCT
>NW_004797851.1:503189-504689 GCF_000002075.1 Aplysia californica | reverse complement strand
TTCTTCTTCTTCTTCTTCTTCTTCTTCTTCTTCTTCTTCTTCTTCTTCTTCTTATTATTATTACCATCATCATCATTATTAAGTCCCTCACCACACTCTCGTAATTCCTCACCTTTCTCCTTGCTCTGTTCCTTGCTCTGTAGCTGTATCGTGTCGTAGATGGTAGGCAGTCCGTAGTAGCCGACCTTGACCGAGAAGCGAGGGTCAATCATACACACCGCACTGGTCAAGCGTCCGTGAAACTTTAGTGACCGCTTGTGGATGAAGTTCAAGGCCTGGAAAGGAAACAGACACTGTGGATATGTAGGTCAAGGCCTGGAACAGAACCAGACACTGTAGATGTAGGTCAACTGAACCAGACACTGTGGATATAGGTCAACTGAACCAGACACTGTGGATGTACGTCAACAGAACCAGAGACTGTGGATGTACTGTATATGTAGGTCAACTGAACCAGATACTGTGTACATGATCCTAACACTCCTCTTTACGTCTTCATTTCGCTACCTCAGAAATTCAAAGTTTTGTAGGCCAATTTGGGCTGTTTTTGAGTTCCTAAGTCCATGAGGTCATGTTCTATTTCTATCTGCTCTATCAAAATCGTAAGAATATACGAAGTCGTTTAGTTTCGACTTTAGTCCTTCATAAATCAGTTCTCTTCCAAAAGATGTTTTTTGTTGATCTAGACACCCAGTCAAGCAATGTCAGAGCAGCCCGCTTCCTTATTCTATTAATCTAGCATCCGCGTTTGTTGCCATTTTATTGTCCAAACGTTGCCAAAAGCTGCCACAAAAATGGCAAAAGTTGCCATAAAAGTTGCCAATACTTTTCAAGCTTTAAACTCTGACGACGTATATGGCAATAAGTTGATAGAGTAACTTAATCTAAAACACCAGCATTTCTTGTGTTCTGTTTCAAGCATCCAGAAGATCATTTGTAGCCACACAGAGTGTAAAAACTTGAAAAATAAAGGTTTCACTACAGAATGAAATCAAAATTAGAACAGAATATAAACAACCACAAAAATTAATAAATAAGGTCCACCTATCGGAAGAGTGGCCGTTTTAACCCTAAAGGTATTTTATTCAAGAAAAAGTACAGGATATTAAATGTAAATTATGGAATCACACCCAAGGGGCCTGCCAGTGTCAGTACATGTAAATGTATTCGGGTTTGGCGTTGACACGCACTCACACAACGTATTTTAAAAAAATTTTAAAGGTAGGAACAACATCAAATTAAATGATATTGACATTACGATAAACACAAAAAACCCACATCAGATCAATAACAAGAAAAGAAAATAACACACCAGCAAATTAAAGCAACAACAAAGAGAGAAAAATAAAAGAGAAACAGCAATATAATTAGTAAGTAATGCACAAGCCTTTTTTTCACATGAAAATAACAAATAAACGTGGGGTCAACAAGTAAGAAAGAGAAGAAGTGAAGCCAAAGTGAAAATAAACTTTCTGTAAGAAAGTAAAGAGGTTTGGGGGG
>NW_004797851.1:500028-501499 GCF_000002075.1 Aplysia californica | reverse complement strand
TGGCGGTCGAAGTCTACTCTTATCGATTTTAGACCACCAAGGGATCTTTAACGTGCGCAACTTGCACACGGGCCCTCCGAGTTTTTTCGCCCTTGTCCGAGAAGGCTAGGTGTAGATATTTCCTACCAGAAGATCAGGGGTGTGGCAGAAAGAGCCAAGGAGTAGCACTAGAAACGCTGCAGAAAGAGTCAGGAGCCCAGAGGAGGGGGCAAAGGAGGTGAGGGGGTGGGGGAAGAAAGTGGAAATGAAAGCAGACAACAGAACATAGCTAGAGAGCAGGAAAGGAGACAATTTTAGAGAAGAAAATTTTTCGGTCACCACCCGGATTCGAACCCGGGACCTTTGAATGAGAGGCCAACATCTTAAGCTCTAGACCACGAGAGCCCCCTTTAGTAAGTTTTTACAGCACTCGCAACTGCATAGGGTCATAATATGAGCGCCAAGGGGTGGATGTCAACAGAGAAGTCTTTACACTCAACAGGGAATCAGGCTTACTCTGCTCACCTCTCTAGCCTCAACAGCACAAAGTCTGCTTCGACTTTCAAGGCACCCTGGAAATAGCGGGTCACAAGAGTGTGACAAACATACAAAAGAAGTAGAGGAAAAATGACAAGTAAGGATTAGGAAAGAAAAAGCAGCAGTTACCTGTTGTAGATCAGGCACACTATGAGCGTAACATTGTTTGATCAGCCCATTTACAATTCTAACTATGCATAAGAACGAGAAATGTCCCCCCTTTGGGAATGGCATAAAGACACTTCAGTCAGTAGCACCGCCCCGGGGGAGGGGGGTTACTGGCCGCAACGCAACAGATACATTTATGTGATCACAGCTGGCATTATCAGCATAATAATATCATTGTTTTTAAAAAAATCAATACCAGACTTTTTAACAATGCTGAAAGGATTTACTGTTGTTCTTGTAGACTTGAAGGTTTTGGGTGACCCCAGTAATATCTCTGATCTGTGGCGATAAAAAACGTTATCATTACTGGACGTGATAGTATTCTTTCTATTGAAGAGAGCATTTTGGAAAATGATTTGACGATTTTTTGTTCTTCAGGTAATCATTTAACAGCACTCTTTAAAAAGGTAGATTTAAGGTGTATATACATGTATTATTTTCCTTTTCTTTTACACGAGGTGGAAAAAAAGGGGAAAGGGGGGGGGGGAAAATTGATGCTCTATAGGTGTCTCCTTTTTAGACAGACAGTGTATTTAGTCCAAGAGCGTCAATTCGTGGTTTTCATTTAGCGGGAACGAGAATAGAAGTCTACCTCTTTTTTAGCATTGAGACTTCAGAAGCTGCGGTGATGCCCAGTTCTAAAGGTTTTTTAAATAAATACTTTAAGTATTTTAGAGCCTGTCAAAAATTCTAATGAACTAAATAACACGTAAACACCCTAGTCAATTGTTTGAATTTAGAGGATCAAATTGTCAAATTGTCCCTCCTTGAAGGAGAACCTGTCACC
>NW_004797851.1:495762-497038 GCF_000002075.1 Aplysia californica | reverse complement strand
AGAGAGAGAGAGAGAGAGAGAGTAACGCAGTGATGGAGCAAGCCCACGCAAGCCATGCCACTGCAAGTAAAGCACAGCCGGATGTAGCTGACAACACTTTTCCCCGTTGAAAACTCAAGCTTGAAAACTCCACACACACACGTTTCCGGTAGACCTACGCTGTGTTGATAGTTCACAGAGCTGCCGGTTTACTACGATTAAGGCGCAGTGTAGTGAATATTTTTAAAAATTTAGCCAAACGGACTAATGCATATAAAGCACACGCAGCGTTTGAAGCGAGAGAGGGCTGCGGACCTTCGGTGTGCTGCAGACCTCGATCTAGTCCTGAGCTTAGCTACACGCACGTCATGTAATGTGTCATCCGCAGGCCTGCCACATGGCCGAAACCCCTGTTCGAATGTATTTATGGCAAGGGAAACTACCCATGAATAAATACAGCTGGATAAGTCCACAAATACTTACTTCCCTTGCATTTCTGATTTAACAGGGATCGGATATAACAGGACATTTTCTCTGGTCCCACCATCCCTGTTATATCAGGTTTCCAGTGTAACTTCTACTGCACTTCTACAGTCTTTGTTTCGAATTTATTATGTCTTTTATTTCAATAACAATACAAAGACACTCTTGACACAGGTACCTGTGAATACAGGAACAACATAGATACTTAGTACTTGTACTTGTACTTGAGGACACACGAATGACATATGTGGACGAACATACTACAACATAAATCAACTGAATATCCTCTACGCACGGTACAATTCGACTTAGTGGAGTTGTAGTTTCAGTAACGTCTTACGGCGCTCGCAGCTGCGTAGGGTACATGTATGATCATATTATGAGCGCCAAGGAGTGGTTTAGTTAGTTTTAGTAAGGTTTTACGGCGCTCGCAACTGCATAAGGTCATATGAGCGCCAAGGGGTGGATGTCAACAGAGAAGTCCAAACGGGGAAGCAGGGTTGCTCTGCTCATTTCTCTAGCCTCAACAGCACAGAGTCTGCTCCGAATATCAAGGCACCCTGAAATAGCAGTTCAGAAGAGAGTGACAAAAATACAGAAGAAGTAGAGGAAAAAATGACGATACTAAGGATGAGGAAAGGAAAAGAAGCAGTTCCCCCAATGTTGTTCCGGCACAGTATGAGCATGACATTGATAAATCAGCCTATTTTTACAACTCTACTGTACATAAGAACATGTTAATTTAATGTCCCCCCTTTGGGAATGGCCTAAAGACACTTCAGTCAGGCACTGCCCTGGTGTGCGTGTGGGGGGG
>NW_004797851.1:480239-493231 GCF_000002075.1 Aplysia californica | reverse complement strand
CTTCCTCCCTACACATACATTTTTTTTAAATAGAAAAAAAGAGACGACCTCGGTCAGCTTCTTGGGAGAAATAGTTCAGTCGTTTTAGGGCAACGTTTTTTGAGGTTAGAAAATGAATAAATCTAACCATGATTTGTGGATTCTGCTATTGCCGACAAGACAAAGTCTGGCAGAAAACAGTTTTCCATATATTAAACCATTATTTTTCTTTTTGGTAAGTGTTTTACGGCGCTCGCAGCTGCATAAGGTCATATGAGCGCGCGGGACACATTACATATTTTCAGTTGGTAGGAAATTTTGAATTTTGCCTCGGTGGCGTCGAAGTCTAGTCTTATCGATTTTGGACCATTAAGGGATCTTTAATGTGCGCAACGTGCACCCAGGACCTCCTAGATTTTTCGCCCTTGTCCAAAAAGCTAGGTGTAGATCTTTCCTACCATAAGATCAGGGTTGTGGCTGAAAGACAGCAGTAAGAAGGGGCCAAAGAGTAGCAGTAGAAAGGCTGCAGAAAGAGTCAGGAGTCAGGAGGAGGGGTCAAAGGAGGTGAGGGGGTGGGGGCAGAAATTGGAGACGAAAGCAAACGACAAAATATTGCTATAGAGAAGGAAATGAGGCGAAAGGAGACAATTTTAGAGAACAAAATTTTCCGTCACTATCCGGATTCGAACCCGCGACCTATTGAATGAAAGGCGAACACCGTAACCTCTAGGCCACGAGAGGCCCCGACACATTTTTGAACATTTAGAAGCTTTTTATTTCCACTCATAGGTGTGCTCAACTTGCGAGCTTTTCTCTTGGCTTCAGCGCAAGTTACAACAGAAACTAATCACATGAGTCATGATGTGTTTTCATTAAGTTCACAATTTGATCAAAAGATGCATCATATATATGGCGATGTAGATAGATGCGTTTGTTTGGGTTAATGCGTAGCAATTATCTGTCTCGGTGGTTTTATGCACCCCGCATAATTTAGCAAAATTTGATCATTTTTTTGCATAATTTCTGATTATTTTCCTTCATCGTTCTTTGTAAAAATTAACAGAATCGCATGATTACACATTTTTGGGCTCACTTTGCATAATTTCAGAATTTTTCTTACGTAAAACGTCGGGGACAGAATTATAATGCTATGGGTAGATCTATGCAACCAGGGGCTGCAGTCTTGACAAAAAATCATCTTTTCAGATGTTTTATTTTAAAACTGGTTCTGTGTGAGCTGATATTTTAATTTAGTTAAATTGTATTAGTGGGCATTAAAAAACCCCTACTCACTCTGTCGGGTGTCGAGGGGTTTGATAATGTGTGTCCTGACATTATGGGGTATCTGAGGGTTTGATGTAGCATCGGTGGCCTAGTGGTTAGGCTACCGGACTCGTAATCGTGAGGTTGTGGGTTCGGGGGTTCGAACAGCGGGCCCGACGTTGTGTCCTTGGGAAAGGCACTTTACACGAATTTTCCCCACTTCACCCAGGTGAAAATGGGGACCCAGCTATAGACAGTGAAAGATCTTGTCAGTTTGTTAGTGTTTGAGCGCTTAATCAGCTGGGTGCACTGTATGCTTCCCGGGAAGCTGAGAATGTTTCTGAGTGTTCTATGGTCTGCTGGGGTAATAGTAAGGTGTAAAGCGCATAGAGTTTGTTTTCGAGTGGGGATATGCGCTATACAAAATGCTATTTATTATTATTATTAATATAATGTGTCTTGACATTGTCAAATGTCGGATCTCCTAGGAGCGACCCACATCAATAGGATATAGATCTAGGATTTGTGCTAGGATGGCAGCCGGCTGGAGACGGTGGTGACTCACAACACGTCTTTATCTCATAGAAAGGTGTCCAGGGATCTGAGTATAAAGGGAAAGATTCAACTTATGAACCTGCACAGTATTTGAGGTTAAATGAGACAACACCCAATGATCTTAAACATTGAAAGACTACACACACACACACTCATAATCGAATCAGACAACACACCATACTTTTCAATTGCAACACAACAGTAGGCTACAGTGGGCACTATCCATAAGAAAATCAGGTAACACACGTTAATTTTCGATTGCGATAAAACAGCACAGTGCGCACAGGCTATAATGAAAACAAACAGCGCAACAGACATTTTCATTGCCTATAAAAAAGAACAACCGCACAATAGCGGCAGTAGTCCAGTGGTTAGGCTATCAGACTTGTAATCGGAAAACTGCGGGTTCAGGAATTGGAGCCTCAGCTCGGCCCGACGTTATGTCCTTGAGAAAAGCACTTTACACGAAGAGATGGCGTTGGAATCGGAGGTCTAGTTTTTTAAATAACTTGACAGTCTTGCAAACGGCCTTTAAAAAAACCAATGCAATTTCACACCAGTACACACACTCCATAGTGGAAAATAGGAAGTCATGGAATAATAATCAGAAGGCTAACCAAGGATAGAAATGTTGAAAAACGTGTGTTCGTGGCCAGTATCCTAGTGCAGTGTGTAGAACACGTTGATGATGATGATGATGATGATGATGATGATGATGATGATGATGATGATGATGACACAAACTCGATGATGAAAAAACACGAAACCCCCCCCCTCCCCCCAAACAAAACCAAAGTGGCAGTGTTGTACCCACCCAGCGCGTCAGTGTATGTAGCACACAGAAGGTCCTGGAAGCCACACTCAGGAATGTCCGCCACAGGACCCCCGCCAGGCCAACTGATCTCGACCCCAGGGTTGAGCACCAACTGACCAGTGTCTGCCCGGTACACGCCCACGCGCTGAGGGTGAGAGGGTGGGAGGGAGGGTGAGAGGGTGAAAGGGAGGGTGAGAGGGAGGGTGAGAGGGAGGAAACTGGTTCTAAGTGAAACGGGAATCTGTGTAGGGTCAGTTGAAACGATTCTCCATGACCATCTTAACATGAATAATAAGGTGTCTGCGCGGTGGGTACCCCGCCTTTTGACAGGTGAGCAAAAGCAACTGAGGGCTGAGTCCTGCAAAACGCTTCTTCGAATTGAGTTCAATGACACAATTTTTTTTAAAAACATGGTGACTATGAATGAAACTTGGATTTATCATTTTGATCCAGAATAAAAAAATGTCCTCCCTGCAGTGGAAAACCTCTACATCTCCCTCACCGAAGAAGGCAAAGGTAACACCGTCAAGTGGAAAGGTCATGCTGTCGTGTTTCTGGGATTGTGAAGGTATCAGCATGACTGACTCCCTGGAAAATGGAAACACAGTCACAGGAGACTACTATTTGTGTTTTCTGATAAAATTGTGGTCCGAATTGGTGAGAAAATGGCGTGGAAAACTCCGCAATGGGGTCCTCCTACTGCATGCCAACGCCCCTGCGCATTAGACACAACAAGCAGACAAGACAGCAGAACAGTTCAGCCCGCCCCCCCCCCAACTTTTTTTTCCTGATCTAAAAAAAAAATCACTCCAAGGACGTCATTTCAGTGACAACGAGGGCGCCATTGAAGCTGCGGAAGACCGGTTAGGTGTCCATATTGGGCCATTTTCTCTCAAGGACTTTTGAAGGTCAAAGAGAGGTGGTAGAAATTTGATACTCTGTATGGTGACTCTGTTGAGAAAGAAAAGTATGTGTGTCAAGTTACGAAGCTCTATCTTTATTCCTTCATATTTAGACCAAAGACTTCTTGAACGTATAATAGAAAGCGAGGGTCTCATCTCCTCCCTCCCTCTCTCTCTCTCTCTCTCTATCTCTCTCTCTCTCTCTCTCTCTCTCTCTCTCTCTCTCTCTCTCTCTCTCTCTCCCTCACCTCAAAGGTCCCCGACCAGGGATCTGTCATGTCCACTAACGCCATGTCTGTATCCCTGTGTCCGTCACTATTGATGTGGATGTTCCCAGCTATACCTGGACACACGCGCCGTGTACGCCCACAAAAGAGGTTGGGGAAGAGAGAGAGCGAAAGAAGATTAAAAAAGGAAAATGATCCTCATATTTTTAAAGACGAAGTAGTGTTTATATACGGAGACTATCCTAGCATGTGGTAAAACTGGCATAACTTGGCTCACAAAAATCTTCCGGAAAACTTGGACAGAAAGAAAAGTTATCGGCGACTGGCAAAAAGCGGCCAAAGTAAAAATCTGGAAGAAGAAAGGCAGTACGAGAGACTGTGGAATGAATAGAGGCATTTCACTACCAAGCCATGTGGGCAAGATGTTCGCCAATATATTGGAAAAGCGAACAAGACACAAAGTTGAACCATTTCTGAGTGAGGCCCAAATGGGATTTAGAAAGGGAAGAGGATGCACCGACGCAATATTTGCCCTACGGCAAAAGCGCGAAAGGGTCATAGAACACAACAGAGAACTAAATATAGTACTTGTCGACCAGGAGAAACCGTTCGACAGAGTGAACAGAAACAAGCTATGGAAAGAACTCGAAAACTACACTATAAGAGGCCAACTTCTAGATAACATCCGTGCCATTTACGAGAACAGCATAAGTGCAATAAGACCGTCGGAGGGACTCACAGAATGGTTTGAGACAGCATCCCGAGTAAGACAAGGCTATGTCCTATCACCACTACTATTTATCACAGGGCCTATATATGGATAGAATTACAAAAGAGGCCAACACAGAACCAGACGCCCGAAATGAATTAGTCTCCGCTGATGACCAAAGCCTTGCACACAAAGATGAACAAAGTCTCCAACACCACAACACCAGATTAAACGAAGAATGTAACAACTACGACATGAAGATCAACATCAACAGAAAAAGAGACAATGAAAGTAAGCAGAAAACCAGAACCACTCAGGATACACATCAACAACAACAGTCTCAGACAGGTCCAAGAATTTAAGTACCTCGGAAGTATATTCACAGTGGATGGGCGACTGAACAGAGAAATTGAAATATGAGAACAAAAGGCCAATAATGTTAGTTACCAGCTTATTCCACTACTGAAACATCCTAACATTCACATGACAACAAAACTCAAAATGATCGACACCATAATATCCATCCCAACACTCACCTATCAATGCCAAACATGGACCACGAACAAGACATTAGAGCAAAGAACTATAACATGTGAAATGCGATGCCTTAGAAATGCAGTAAACAAGACCAGGCGAGACAAAATTAGAAACTCAGTAATCCGAGAAATGGTGGGCACAAAATATGATGTCATGCATCACATCCAACACCAAAGAATCACACTTTTCGGACATCTCAAGCGATTACCAACACACCATCCAGCACAACGTGCCGACATTAAAAAAAATCGATGGCAGCAAGGCTAGAAGGCGACCGAGAAAGACGTGGATAGATGGAGTCAGGGAAACATTAACCACCCACTGCATCCTACTTACCCAAGCTCTCCGTCTGGCGACAGAGAGACGCCTCTTTCTTCCCGCGACACCCATAAGGGTAGAAGCGGAGGATAAAAGTAAAAGTAAAAAGAAAATAACGTTACCTTTGAAAGTTCTGTTGCTAATCCGGCGCGCCATCTCAAACCCGTTGGAAAGATTCCCGCCAACAGCCAGAGTCTCGTTAGCCACCGCCAGGTAAATCATGATGGCGTTGTAGTAGCCTGCCAGGATGGCTTGTTGAACTTCCTTGTCCGAGATTGACACGACCTCTTCGTCGCCTTTCTGAGGGGAGACACCACACAACACACACAAGTAGAGACTGACACGAACTCTTCGTCGCCTTTCTGAAGGGAGACACCACACAACACACACAAGTAGAGATTGACACGACCTCTTCGTCGCCTTTCTGAGGGGAGACACGACACAACACACACAAGTAGAGATTGACACGACCTCTTCGTCGCCTTTCTGAAGGGAGACACCACTCAACACACACTGACGGATTCACTGGTTGATTGGTTCGTTTGTGGGTTAGTTGGTTGATTGGTTGGTTGGTTGATCGATTGGTTGGTTGATTGATTTGTTGATTTGTAGATTGATGGATTGATGAAGTGATTGATTGATATATTGATTATTGATTATTGATTGATTGATTGATTGATTTGTTGATTTGTTGATCGATTGATTGATGGATTAATGGATTGATTGAGTATTTGATGTATCGATTTATCCGTTTATTCTTTAATATGTAGCCAATTGACAGGTTGGCCGGTTGGTTTATTTATATAGTCCCTCGTCAGTTCGGTCATCAATGAACCATGGCTGATCAACTGGTCAACTTATCTTATATATTGATTTGTTGATCAATATTTTGATGGTTTTATTATCGATCCAGAACAAGTATCTTAATATAATCTACATTTTGTGATCGTTACTGATTTGATAAAAACTATGTCAAAGTATCTAGAAGGATACATTGAAAAAGAAAAAAAAGGAGGAAAAAGTCCTAACAAACGTAAACAACTATCGATGTCAAGATATATAGAAGGATGAAAAAAGAAACACAAAAAAAGGAAAATAAGATCGTAACTCGCAAACAGACAACACGTGAAGAAGTGCTCGTGTACCTTGCTCACCTCATCAGCGTCCGCCTCCAGGAAGAGAGAGGAGTTGTTCCCGAACAGTTTCGTGTTGAGCCTGGACAGAAGTAGGTCATAGGCCGAGAGGGGCGGGCTCATCACGTTGATGAACAACACGGACCGGAAGGCTTGTCTCGCTTTCTGGGGATGGACGAGAGTCGTTTTCAGTTTTAGTAGAAACGTCTCAATGAACACCAAAAGGAAAGTTCTGAATTGCTATGTTTCGTCAACCCTTCTATATGGCTGTGAATGCTGAACAATCACTAAAGACAGTGAAAATAAAATAGAAGCAACAGAAATGTGGTTTCTTAGGAGACTGCTAAGAGTTTCGCGGAAAGAAAAGAAATCAAATGAGGTAGTGCTTGGTGAAGCCCACTTGGGACGCTCAATGTTAAAAACAATCAGGAAACGACAAATGCAGTTTTTGGGGACACATCACATAGACATAAGGGTCTTGAACATCTAGCTCTCACTTGCAAAATCGAGGGCAAGCGAGGCAGTGGAAGGCCCAGAACAACATACTTGGGGAACCTAAACAAATGGGTAACAGGAAAAGATCAGTGAAACATGGCTTTTTTTAGAGCATCCGAGCAAAGGAATGAATGGAGAACCATGATCGCCAACGTCTGTCGCAGATCTGGCACTGGATGATGAGGATGATGAGTAGAGGTTTTACGGCGCTCGCAACTGCATAGGTCATATGAGGGCCAAGGGGTATATGTCAACAGAGAAGTCCAAAGAGGGAATCAGGCTCACTCTGCTCACCTCTATAGCCTCAATAGCACAAAGTCTGGTTCGACTATCAAGGCACCTCGGAAATAACGGGTCACAGGAGAGTGACAAACATACAGAAGAAGTAGAGGAAAAATGACGAAAGTAAGGATTAGGAAAGAAAAAGCAGCAGTTCCTTGTTGCTGTTCAGGCACAGTTATGAGCATGGAGTGTCTTTAGGCCATTCCCAAAGGGGGGGGGGGTATTAACTGTGTTCTTATGCACAGTAAAATTGTAACTGTATATGGGCTGATTTATCAATGTCATGCTCATAACTGTACAGGAACTGCAACACCTCTCTCTTCCGGCAGGCGGGTGCTCTGGTGTGGTCTGCTCCTTCTTTCCCTTCAAACATCAATCGTCCTTATCAGTTCTCCTTCTTTTTTGTGTTTGTTGCACCTTAGAGAGAACAACTTCAAGCATGAAAATGGAGATTGAGGCTGTAACAAGAGCGCTTGGCAGGCTTCAAAATACAAGACCAAGAACTACACATCTCATCATTGTCACAGACTCCCAGAGCATCCTGCCAAGGGTTGAGAAAGGGCTTCTTCGGAGTAAATGGATGAACCCAATACAACACTCATCACTTATAGCCATCCCGTGGATATTCAGTCCTGGGCACTCTGGCGTGAAGGGCAACGAGGAGGCTGATAAGCTGGCAGGCAGGGCCGTGGTTGATGGTGAGGTGAAATTTGACAAAGGAGAAGTGTTGAAGACCCTGGAGGAAAAGTTGCCGGATGAGGAAAACAGGGAGACAGTAGAACACCACGCAATCATTAGGAAGCGGGGAAATGGGGATAGAGAGAGGAGAAGGAAGAAAGAAACGATTATCTGGAAAAGAAAGACGCGCCATAATCAGACAGCCACCGGAACAATCAGTATGGATACCTTGCTGGCTTTGGTGCCTGGAGGGATCTGAGCACTTATGGACCTGTCCGGTGTGCAATGACGTTGTTGCCCAGGAAAGGTAGTACAGGTTGTAACACCTCTAATCTCCGGCACTTATATGACTTTATTGTGTTGCAGGTGCCGTAAAACTCTTACTGAAACTAAACCATTTTAGAAGATGTCTAGTTTATAATACAGCACACTTGAGTGGTGTAGATATATCTAGTTCTATCTCACCACGTCTTGTACATACAGCACACATAAGTGACGTCATATCTCACCACGTCTTATACATATAACACACATGAGTGACGTCATATCTCACCACGTCTTGTACATAAAGCACACATGAGTGACGTCATATCTCACCACGTCTTGTACATATAGCACACATGAATGGCGTCATATCTCACCACGTCGGTAGAATCATTTCTCCGCCACACGTCGCTGGAGATGCGGGACAGACCTTGGAATTCTGGGACGATGTACACATATTCCCCTGACGTCATGCCCAGATTGGATGCTCTCAGCAACAGATTCCTGACATCGACGACATCCATGATGAGAATGAACACTGCAGATCAGAGGACGGGGGGGGGGAGGGAGGGAGAGAGAGAGAGAGGGAGAGAGTGAGAGAGAGAGAGAGAGAGAGAGAGAGAGAGAGAGAAAGAGAGAGAGAAAGAGAGAGAGAGAGAAAGAAAGAAAGAGAGAGAGAGAGAGAGAGAGAGAGAGAGAGAGAGAATTGAGAGAAAAGAAAGGGGGGGGGGCACACGCAAACCATGGATTACTCGTGTTTGTTAAAAAATGTCATTAACGTCTACACAACAGACACATAAACAACTAACTGTTTCTTTCTTTCTTTGAGTAAGAAAAAGCATATCGACAAATTATAACCATCTTTTAGTTAAGAAATAAAAGCAAGATAGACACAGTCGCGGAGAGAGAGAGAGAGAGAGAGAGAGAGAGAGAGAGAGAGAGAGAGTGTGTGTGTGTGTGTGTGTGTGTGTGTGTGTGTGTGTGTGTGTGTGAGAGAGAGAGAGAGAGAGAGAGAGAGAGAGAGAGAGAGAGAGAGAGAGAGAGAGAGAGAGAGAGAGAGAGAGAGAAAACATGTAGGACCAATTATTGGCCCGGTCAACACTATTAGTTTATTAAAGAGGCGGGACCTCCGAGTTTAAGTCCCTCTCCGAAAGGACCGAGCCATAATATGGGAAATTCATGTAAATTGCCTCTCCCAAGGACACAACGTCGAACTGAGCTGAGGTTCGAGCCCCACATTTATTACACTGGATCTGGTGGTTGACCAGGACTTATCCTACTTGGGAAATTGCCAGATGTAATCCCTTCTTGAAACTCGTGATTACGACTTGGCAATTTCACTTGGATAAATCATGTTATTCCACCTTAATTCATGTAATAAATTATTTATATCCTTTGGTCCTGTCGAAAAAACGCTTACGTTTATAAACAGTTTGTTCTTGTTTCGTTTCTATGCAAAGATAATCCACATTGACACAGTGACGTCATTCTGTGCAGAGAAACAGCCCGACAATCAGGAACTGCAGAGTTACAGAAAACAAGTAGGACCTGCCAAAGAGGTTATATAATCATAACACTTCAGCAGTGACATCACACGTGCCAGACATGAGGGCCTTCTTGCCATCATCGGCATGGCCGGCGTGCCCCCATTTACATGAACAATCTGAGCCCCCACCCCACTCTCCACGAGCTCTAGTATATTAAACACCATCCTGCTCCCATATTTCAGAGCAAGCTCGTAGATTTCTTCCAGAGACCGCCGACACACCTCCACGTGAGTCTCAGAAAGTACTCACCCGTCTGTTGAACTGTGCATGTGTGTACGTGAGGTTCAGCGTCCCAGGGTGGGCACACGTAGCCCCCGTTCGTTTACGTGGGGGACATCACTGCCACAAACTCCAGTACTAAATAAAACCTCTTTGTGTGGGGGACATCACTGCCACGAACTCTAGTACTAAATAGAACCTCATTGGGACCTACCAGGCTTCAACCACCCGCTCAATGGACAAAAAAATGAAAAAAAGTAATTAAAAAGCATGCAAACACCAGATCCTTGATGTCGGTTGGTTTATATTTGTATGTTTCCGTGTTCTTTAGTCTCAACCCTTCTCAGAACCAAATTTTAATGAGTGCCCCTTCACAGCTGTTATTGTTATATAACCCTAAAGTAGAGAACATGTCATTTTGGGCAAGACAAAAAAAGGGGGATTAAAAAGTTTATTATACGTTAGTTTTGGTTTTTAGTCAGGGAGTTACGTTACTTCCAACACACACAGGTTATATAAATGCCAAAGACTATAAGTGTTACTAGAGAGTATCGTATAAAGAAAAGGAGAAAGAGAAATAAGGTCGATAGATATATTTTGATAGGACAGAAAGAGCAAACCACATCAGAACATCCGCCAACCACCCACTACGTCAGTGTTTTGTTGCATAACCTCTGGAAGGCCACGCAAAAGGTGGATCGAGGGTGTCAAGGAAACCCTGAAAAAACATAATATCACAACTGAAAGAGCTGCGGAGCTGGCCTACCATAGAAAACTGCATCTCCCTTCGACGCTTAATGGCAACAGAGAATGAAAAAGTCAAAGTAAAGTACGTACCTCTTTTTTTTGTAAGTGTTTTACGGCGCTCGCAACTGCATAAGGTCATATGAGCGCGTAGGACACCTAATATTTTCAGTTGGTAGGAAATTTTGAATTTTGCCCGTGAGGCGTGTGAAGCCTACTCTTATCGATTTTAGACCACCAAGGATCTTTAACGTGCGCAACTTGCACTCGGGCCTACCGAGATCCTTCGCCCTTGTCCGAGAAGGTTAGGGCAGATCTTTCCTACCAGAAGATCAGGAGTATGGCTGAAAGACAGCAGTTAGGAGGAGCCAAGGAGTAGCAGTAGAAAGGCTGCAGAAAGAGTCAGGAGTCCAGAGGAGGAGGCAAAAGATGTGAGGGGGTGGGGGCAGAAAGAGGAAACAAAGGCAGAATACAGAACATTGCTAGAGAGCAGAAAAGGAGGTGAAAGGGGACAATTTTAGAGAAGAATGTTTGGGGGGTCGCTACCCGGATTCGAACCCGGGACCTTTGAATGAGAGGCGAACACCTTAACCTCTAGGTCACGAGAGCCCCGTACCTACCTCTGGAGGATAAGCTTGCCTCCCTGAGTTTGGTGTCGTAGTCTTCTTTGGTGAAGGTCGTGGAGTACACGGGGATATAGGACCAGTACAGGGAGCTGGTTTCTAGGTATCTGGGGGAGAAAGACGGTGGTATGAGGTGTTGTTGAACAGGTGAGAGGGTGGGAGGGTGGGAGGGTGGGAGGGTGAGAGGGTGGCAGGGTGGGTGGATGAAAGGGTGACAGGGTGGCAGGGTGGGTGGGTGAGAGGGTTGGACGGTGGGAGTATGGATGGGTGAGAGGGTGGAAGGGTGGGTCTGAGGGTTGGAGGGCGAGAGGGTGAGAGGGTGGCAGGGGGGTGGGTGAGAGGGTGAAAGGGTGGGTGAGAGGGTGGGAGGGTGGTAGGGTGAAAGGTGAGGGAGTGAGATGATCGAAATGTGAGTGGAGGAACGGGTGAATGGGTGTGAGGCACCAGAGTTTGAAGCTGAAAAGATGAGAGGATGAAAGGATGAGAGGATGAGAGGATGAGAGGATGAGAGGATGAGAGGATGAGAGGTACTTCGAAAATGTGAGCATGAAGTTGTGCTTTGTTTTTTTCTTTTCCCGCTTTGAAGGTTTTGCTTAAGATCAAACACTGCACCCATCATGACTAGATTCATACATATTGTTTAACTGGACAGCGTCTCATGTATTGCGTTACAGACATCGGAGAAATTTATATTTGAGATACTGTAAAACGTGTAGCTGGTAGAGACATACGTGTATTAATAGAGGTACTTGAAAAAAAACTATCACCAGTTAAGAGATTTGACGTACTCACTTGTAAATCATGTAGCTGGTAGAGATATACATGTATTTGCTTTACTTGAAAAAACAGTCTCCAGTGTAAATATGTGAGGTTCTCACTTGTTAAAACTATAATCAGTGTAAATATATTTGAGGTATTTACCTAAACAAAAAGAAAGTTGATCTCGTAAATATATTTATTCGAGAAACTCATATGTAGAAATATCAACAGTGAAGATATATTTGAGATATTCATTTGAAAAACATTGTCGATTATGTATGCATTTCAGATAACCCCTACTCACTGGTAAAAACTGTCGCCCGTGTAGCTATAGTTGAGGTACTCACTTGTAGAAACTGTGTAGTGTGTAGCTATATTTGAGGTACTCACTTGATTATATAGTTGAGGTACTCACTTGTAGCTATAGTTGAGGTACTCACTTGTAGAAAGTGTCTAGAGTGTAGCTATAGTTGAGGTACTCAAGTGTAGCTATAGTTGAGGTACTCACTTGTATAGCTATAGCTGAGGTACTCACTTGTAGAAACTGTCTAGAGTGTAGCTATATTTGAGGTACTCACTTGTAGAAACTGTCTAGAGTGTAGCTATAGTTGAAGTACTCACGTGTAGCTATAGTTGAGATACTCACTTGTAAAAACTGTCGCCCGTCGTTCCCAGCACCCGGTTATCTTTGTCTGTGAACACCGTGAGATGCTCCCAGCGATATTTGTCCAGGAGGTAGACCGTGAAGCGGACCAGCTCAAACTTGTCGAAGGGGTGCAGGGAGATGATGTTGGGGAACACGGTGGTGTTGCGGATGAGTCGAGTGTTGCCTCGGGGGGAGATGACAGGCACGTTCCACATCACGGCCATATAGCCCAGGGGGACCACGCCGTCGTTGCATACTGGTGTGGGGGAGGGTGAGGGGGTGGAGGAGGGAGGAGTGA